>NC_048218.1:142728674-142905156 GCF_002007445.2 Ailuropoda melanoleuca | reverse complement strand
TTTTTTTTTAAAGATTTTATTTATTTATTCGACAGAGATAGAGACAGCCAGCGAGAGAGGGAACACAAGCAGGGGGAGTGGGAGAGGAAGGAGCAGGCTCACAGCAGAGGAGCCTGATGTGGGGCTCGATCCCATAACGCCGGGATCACGCCCTGAGCCGAAGGCAGACGCTTAACCGCTGTGCCACCCAGGCGCCCCTAAATGGGATTGTTTTCTTAATTTCTCCTTCTGTTACTAGTGTGTAGAAGCACAACAGATTTCTGTATAATGATTTTATATCCTACAACTTTACTGTATTCATTTATTAGTTCTAATAGGCTTTTTTGTGGAGTCTTTAGGGTTTTCTATATATAGTATCACGTCATCTGCAAATAGTGGCAGTTTTATTTCTTCCTTATCAATTCAATGTCTTTTATTTCTTTTTCTTGTCTGATTGTTGCAGCTGGGACATCCAGTACTATCTTGAATAAAAGTGTACATCCTTGTCTTGTTCCTGATCTTACAGGGAGAGTTTTCGGGTTTTCACCACTGAGTATGATGTTAGCTTTGGGTTTTTCATAAATGGCCTTTACTATATTGAGGTATGTTCCCTCAAAACCCAGTTTGTTGGGAGTTTATCATGAACAGATGTTGTATTTTGTCAAATGCTTTTTCTGCATCTGTTGAGATTATTATATGGTTTTTACCCATCCTCTTGTTAATGTGATTTATCACATGGATTGATTTGCAAATATTGAACCAGCCTTGCACATCCCTGGAATAAATCCCACTTGATTTCGGTGAATGATCCTTTTAATGTATTGTTGAATTCGATTTGCTAATATTTGTTGAAGACTTTTGTATTTATGTTCATTAGAGATATTGGGCTGCACTTTTCTTTTTTTGCCATGTCTTTGGTTTTGGTATCAGAGTAACACCAGCCTCATAGGATAAATTTGGAAGTTTTCCTTCCTCTTCTATTTTTTAGAATAGTTTGAGAAGAATAGGTATTAGCTTTTCTTTAAACGTTCCAGTAGAATTCATCTGTGAAGCCATCTGGTCTTGGACTTTTGTTTGTTGGGAGTTTTTGTTTTTTTTTAATTACCAATTCCATTTCATTACTAGTAATCAGTTCATTCAAATTTTCTATTTCTTCCTGATTCAATTTTGGAAGATTGTATGTTTCTAGGAAATGTATCCATTTCTTCTAGGTTGTCCAACTTGTTGGCATATAATTTTTCATAATATTCTCTTATAATCCTTTGTATTTCTGTGATATGAATTGTTATTTCTTCTCCTTCATTTCTGATTTTATTTACTTGAGTCCCCTCTCTTTTTTGTTGATGAGTCTGGCTAGATGTTTATCAATTTTGTTTTTCTTTTTAAAGAACCAGTTCTTGGTTTCATGGTATTTTATATTGTTTGCTTGCTTGTTTTTCAGTCTCTATTTTGTTTATATTCACTCTAGTCTTTATTATTTCCTTTCTACTAGTAGCTTTGGGCTTTGTTTGTTCTTCACTTTCCAGTTCCTTTAGATGTAAGTTTAGGTTGTTTCACTGAGATTTTTCTTATGTCTATATTTTTCTTCTTTCTACAAACTTCCCTCTTAGAACTGCTTTTGCTACATCCCAAATATTTTGGACCACTGTATTTTCATTTTCTTTTTTCTTCATGTATTTTTGGATTTCCCCTCTGATTTATTTGTTAACCCATTGGTGGTTTAGTAGCATGTTGTTTACCTTCCATGTGTTTGCATTTTTTCTAGTCTTTTTCTTGTAATTAATTTCTAGTCCCGTACCATTGTGGTCAGAAAAGACGCTTGATATGATTTCCGTTTTCTTAAATTTATTGAGACTTGTTTCATGGCCTGACATGTGATCCATCCTGGAGAATGTGGAACTAAACTTTGGTAATAACAATCAGGCATAATTTAGAAGGCTGCTCAACAAAATAAACCTTTATTTTTCAAATTTACCAAGGAATAACCCTTGTGCCTCCCAAAATTCCTTTTGAATTGTATCCTATAGAACAGGTTTCTTTTCAGAAAAAAAACTTTATCTGTTAAATTTTATTTTTTTATTTTTTTTAAAGTTGCATTTATTTATTTGAGAGAGAGAGAGAGTGTGTGTGTGCACAAGTGGAGTGAGGGGCAGAGGGAGAAAAGGAGCGAGAATCTTTAAGCTGACTCCCCACTGAGCACAACCCCAATGTGGCGCTCCATCCTAGAACCCTGAGATCATGTCCTGAGCCACTTAACTGAATGAGTCACCCAGGCACCCCATCTGTTACATTTTATTTATTTTATTTGTTTGTGTGTTTTTGCCAGTCTTCTGCTTCTATATGTTATTATCTCGGAGGGGTTTTTTTCCTGTTTAATATAAGACAGCTGGTGGCATGTACTCTCAATTTTTATTTGTCTGAAAATGACTTACTTCAATTTTATATTTAAAGGGTATTTTCACTGGGCGTAGAATTCTAGACTGGCATTTTCTCCCCAACACTTTGAAGACATCATTCCATATATTTTTTGTAGTTCAGTGTTTCTGTTGAGAATTCAGCTATCATTATAATGTTTGTTCTGTTAAAGAATACATACTTTGGCTCACTTCTGACTGCTAAGATTTTTTTAAATTGCTTTGAATTTTCAAAGTTTTAGTAAGATGGACCTAGATACAATTTTCTAAGCATTTATCCTTCTGCCATTCCAAGAACTTCCTAAATAACGTGCATTGGTCTTGAACATTTTCAGACATGATTTCTTCCTGGTTGCTTTTCTTGCAACCAAGTTGCTTCTCCTCCTCCATTCTCTTGCTAGTCTCCTTCCAAAGTTAGACATTTTCACTCTTCCTCCTATATTTCTTATTCCATTATTTTTTATATTCCATTCTTTTTTACTCCATGCTGTTTTAGATTTTTTCCCCTTTCCCAACCTTCTAGTTCTTTATTACTTATTTCAACTATATCGAATCTAAGGTTATTATCTAAGGAGCTGGATAATGGGAAAATGCTGAAAGACTTTGAGGTGTGTACTACAGGAAGCCTACATTGCTATGAATGGACTATAAAGAGCAAGTCTGGCAAGACCTCAGAAGAGGAAAGCTATAGGGCGCCTGACTGACTCAGTCAGTAGAGCATGCAGCTCTTGATCTCAGGGTTGTGAGTTCAAGCCCCATGTTGGGTGTAGAGATAACTTGAAAATAAAATGTTTCAAAAAACAAAAACAAAAAAAGAAGAGGAAAGCTGTAGAGAAAGTCTTCATCTTCTTAGAGAATACATACCCAAGTGGTTTTTAGCAGAATGTTGGTAGAAATATGAATAATAAAGGTCATTCTGTTGAGGTCTCAGACAGAAATGAGGAAAAGGCCATCTTTGTTATAATGTGGATAAGAACTAAATTGTGTTCTTGTCCTAGTGCTCTATGGAAAGTAGAATTTTTAAACAATGAAAAGAAGATATTTGGCTGAAGAAATTCCTAAGTGAAGTGTTGATGGAGCAGCCTGGTTTCTTTTGAAAGTTTTTAGTAAAATTCGAAAAGAGAAATGATTTCAAAGTGGAATTATTAATCAAAAAGAATGCAGAATTTTAAAATTTGGAAAATTCTCAGCCTATCCATTTTGAAAGAAATAAGAAAGCTTGTTTGGGAGCGAACACAAAGACTGTGGCCAAATTTGGTAAGGAAATTGGTGTGGATTGACCATCTCAACAGAAGATAGGAGCTATTCATGAAGACAATTGGCAGTTTGATGGGCCTTCCAAACAGAAGCCAGGACTTATTGTTTGAGTGAGTAGAAGAATGACCTGAAGGCAGTTCCAGACTGGCCCTACCTCCACAGGTACAGAGTTCAAGGGCCTCCCCCGGGCAGATCTATTTCAAAGGAGGGGCTGCTGTCTTCCTCACAGTGCAGGCTATGCTCCCCCAAAAGCCTGAGCTGCACCCCTCAACTCCAGGTGCTGTGGAAGAGGGCCAAGGGGGCTGTGCCACCAGATAGCACAGGCATTAAACCCTGGCAGAGCCCCTAGAGAGATCGGAGTGCACTAGCCTGAAGCAGGGTAAATGGCAAGGCCAGGTAAGAATCACAGGATTGAGACATGTTTCAAATAGCCATGTAGCATCAACATTAAATTCATGAATCATACTGTTTATTGCACAACTTATCACACAATTAGTCACACAAGAAAGTTAGATGGGAATTAATGAACCACTCTGAAGAAGATCTGGGAAGGAGGCATCACAACATGAGTGGGGAGACACTGGCCCCATTGTAGGTCCTGCAAGAAGTATTGGTCTAGATTGCAGTCAAGTGGCCTTCTGTGCCTACAGGGCCTCTGGCAGTGCCTGTGTGGAGCAGCTATGGACACATACAGCATGGGAGGCCGGTCAGCCCTCCAACTGCTGGTAGACAGCTCCTTCTTTTATGGGTCCTCTGAGTTGGGTGTAACGGTTCTGCCCAGTGGTGTTTGCCATATCAGCTCAGTCCACTAGGTCTCACCCAGGACTCTCCGGCAACCTTTCCTAACAAGTTTTACTTATCTATCAGTCACACGGCTTATCTACAGAGGCACACTCCAAGTCCTGTATCCCACGTTGACAACTATTATGGGAGTTCACATTGGCCACTGTGACTCCATCTTGTCTTACTCTAACTTATCTTATCCTCCGCCTTCTATGACTAGAAATCACATACAAAGTATCACACACCATAACATAGCCACTAGCCATTAGCCGGTGGGACCATGGATATCTCCCCTAGATTTGAAAGGATGGAACCTCCCAGAGCAGTGGGCTCAGGAGGGGGAGGGGCCGCTGCAGAGAAATCTGACTAGGGCAATGACCATTTGTGTCCTAGGGCAATGACCCCAGCCCCAGAGAAGGAGGAGCAGATGTGGGACTCCAGCCTATCAGAGTTGCTGTGTGGGCTGCACCCAGCAAAGCTGTGGGGGAAGAACCACTTGGAGCCTTGGGGGCCCAACCTCCACCTCAGTGTGTCCAGAAGGTGGGACCTCTGCCCCATTGTGCTTTAAGGTTTTGGATGTGCTAAGAAATTATTACCCATTTCTTCTTTCCTATTTCTCCCTTTTGGAATGGAAATGTCTATCCCATGCCTGTCCCTTCCTTATACTTTGGAAGCACGTATTATTTGATTTCACAGGCTCATAGCTGGAGAGCAATTTGCCCTAAGAGGAATGTCTCACATATCTAATTCAGATGATATTTAGATGAGATTTTGGACTTAGACTTTTGAGTTGATGCTGGAACAAGTTAAGACTTCTGGAGCTATTGGGATGGAAGGAATGTATTCTCCATATGAGAAGGACATGAATTTGGGGGAGCCAGGGGTAAAAGGCTGTGGTCTGAATGTTGTGTCCCCCTCCAGATTCATATGTGGAAACCCTAATCCCCAAAGATGATAGTATTAGGAGGCTGGTCCTTTGGGAAGTGATTAGTTCATGAAGGTAAAGCCCTCATGAATATAGTTAATGCCCTTACAAAAAGGAGGCTCCAGAGAGATCCTTTGCACCTTCCTGCAAAAGAGGACACAGCTCAAAGGTGCCAGCTATGAACCAGGAAGAGGGCCCTCCCCTGACCATGCTGGCACTCTGATCTTGGACTTTCTAGCTTTGAAAACTGTGAGAAATAAATTTCTGTTGCTTATAAGACACCCAGGCCATGGTATCTTCTACAGTAGCTGAACAAACTAAGATACAACTAATAGAGTCTTTTTTTTTTTTTTTTTTTTTTTTTTGACAAAGAGAGACACAGCGAGAGAGGGAACACAAGCAGGGGGAGTGGGAGAGGGAGAAGCAGGCTTCCGCTGAGCAGGGAGCCCGATGCAGGGCTCGATCTCAGGACTCTGGGATCATGATCTGAACTGAAGGCAGACACTTAATGACTAAGCCATCCAGGCGCCCCTAAGCTACAACTAATAGAGTCTTAATAGACATAGCCAGGTACAAAGTTAAATGACAAAGAGCAGATGAAAACACTTGCTACAAACAAAACAGACATAACAGAATGTAATGTACTTCTTTAAATAAGACAACTACCTAACAGAAAAATAGGCAAAGGAAATAAGCCATTTACAGAAGTAATACAAATGAAGCATGTGAAAAAAGTCCAACATCTAGGAAATGTAAGTTAAAACAACAATGTGATGTGATTTTTAAAAATATAATTGGCATACTTTTAAAAGACTGATATGGTCTAATATTATTAAGATTGTGAGCAAGCTGTCTTTTCTGTACCGTTGGCACAAGAGTAAACTAGTGAAGCCTTTTTTAGAAGCCAGCATGGCAGTATCCATCACAATCCTAGACACGCACCGCCTTCAATCCAGGATGTCTATGTCTAAGTATCAGTCTTTAAAAAGCACCCACATACAGTATGTGCCCAGAGACAAGGACAAAGGCATTTACTACAGCATTGTTTGTAAAAGTCAAAAATCAGGAATGGTCACATAAATGACAGTAGACTTCTATGCATCATTTAAAAAGGTTGAAGGTGATCTTTATATACTAACTTGGAAAGATCTCCAAAATACGTATTTAAAATAAAAGCAGACAACTACAAAATAATAGGTATATGCAGAAATATCCTATTTATGTAATAAAAAATTATTTATACTGATAAATATATATGCCTATATTGAAAAAAACCAGGAAAGACACATATCAATTCTCAATAGAATTGATTAACATTTATGAACATCAAGACATGGACAAAGTGAGATGCTAACTCCTTTCCCTGTACTTCCGGAGAAAATCTCTGTTAATATCTTTCTATTCTTCAAGACCTTTTCTAAGCATTTATTACCCAAATATCACCAGACTTCCTAGTACTATGGCTTTCATGAGCTTGTTACTACCATGTGAAAAAAAATCTAAGAACATGTGCCATCCTTTGCCACAGGGCCACCTGCACTGCTGGGGTTGCTAATCTTAGCAAAGTTCTGTTCAAGCCTCAGCAGCCCACAGTACCATCCTGGCTTCCCATTTGAACTATATCCCTGTGCTTCACTCAGGCCGTATCTCCACTCCAATGTCACCTCCTCAGCAACTTTTAAGACCTATACTCATCCTTCCCTGAAAGTCAACAGAAGTATGGCTCTTCTTCCTGGGTTAGCCTCTCTTAGGGGGTTCCTATAATAGGGTGGCATGGGCCCTAAGGTGTTATAGCTCTTTTTAGCTCTACACATACACATCCTTTCTCCCACGGGGGTACAGCTCAGAGAGGATAGCTTGGTGGTCACTTTCAAATTAACAAAAGCCACTAAAAGCTTAGAAATACTTTTGGAGGAATTTATCGTGCAGATATTCGTGCACAGGTGAGAAATGACTTTGATGCAAAGTTACTCACTGTAGCATTGCTTGTAATAGCCAAAGATTAGAAACAACCCAAATGTTCATCAAAAGCAACTGGTAAATACATGATAATATATCTACATCATAGAACATTAAACAACCGTAAAAAAGAGTCAGGAAGCTTTCTTTATACCAATAGGAAAAGAAGCCCAAGATAAACATACAAACAAAAAACAAGGTGCAGAATTGTATTAACATATGCTGTCTTTGTAAGCAAATGAAGAGAAAGAAAAGCCTGTTTGTTTTTGCTGTATATGCTTAAAGAAACTATGGAAATTTACATAGGAAATTAAGGATAGTGGTTACTAATTGTAGAGACTGGGTAAGAATTGGTCAAATGAATGGCAAGAATGATAGGGAGACATTTTATTGTCTATCTTTTAATAGTCTTTGGTTTTTAAGCCATATCTATATTTTCCTTATTCACCCTTCAGATTTTCTTAAAGTCAAGGCCTTGCTATGGACCCATGTCAGCAAAATCCTTGCAAAGTTAGTCTTCCTGTCCCCAATCCTTGTTATGTTTTTGCTTTGTTTTTCTTCTCCCAGGAGGTTCCTCTAGGAATTTTTAAATTTAATCAATGTAAATGGGTATGGGACAGATAGAGCACAGGCCTTTTCAATCTGATCTCCTCTTGCCCAGGATATGCTCTGTTTTACACACCCATAATGACATCTGTGTACATAATAACATATATCATGTTCACATAAATGAATACTCCTTGGGTTACAAATATGGAAATTCTACTCAAGCTCATAGACTAATACTGAAATTTCCCTGCACATCAAGGGCAAGAAAGCATTTAATAAAATTCGTAACTTCTAAGGTTGACGGAAAGATGAAGTATTTAATACACCTGAAGAACTTGGTCATGCACCCACTTCATAGTAAATAGAAAATAAATGCTAGTTGTTAATATCACTTGTGGACATTTTAAAGCATAGTATTTGCTTTTCTGTGCCGTATGTCTGAATAGTGTTTATAGACGTGCAGGATCTATTACACAAGTTACAAAATAAGGCTGAGGGTTTAAGGTTAGTCTTCTATTGACACACAGAAATTTCTATAGGGAAAGACAAAAAAAGAGTCCACAATAAATTTTGAACTCAAAATTTTTAAATGGTTAAACAAACTTAATTCAGACTTCCAAGTGTAATTGAGACCAAGGGCATAGGGAAATGCCAAACAAGAGAAAACAGGGGATTCCAAATGGTGCTTCATAAACAGTCATTCAAGATCTCAAATACTCACACAGGGGGAAAGATGAATGATTTGATTGGGCACCAGTTATTGTTAAAGGAAAATAAAGTGGAAGAAACTGAAATATTTAGGTACCTATCAAGAAGTGATGAAAGCCAGCTGTGGAAAAAGATTCTGTAAGGGAGTTTCTGTATTACAAAGGAAATAGCTGTACAATGTCAAGAAGGGAATCGGTGAGACAGAAAGTAAGGAAACCCACCACAATAATATGCCATCTTCAGGAAAGCATTATTCACACAGAATCGCAACATTTTCTTCCTACTGCACCGTGGTTTGAAAATTTTGCTTCATCACTCATGAATTTACCTCTAAACTTTTGTGGCTCTCTTGTTAATTTTAATATTTGTCTTCTAAAATATTTTAATATTTGTCTCTTGGGGTCCCAGGAATGTACTGTGGTATGTCTCTCGTTCCACAGGCTGTATTTATTAGTTGAGAAGGGAATGGAGAGCAGAATGTCTATGGTGATTTTCAGAAGGCAATAAGTCAGTGCTAAAAGCTGAATGTCTAGATTCCTACACATCTGTGACAACAATAAATCAATGATTCTGAAATGTTCTTAACATATATTTCAATACTCAACAGCGTTTATAGACTGGCAGAAAGGCCCGTTGGCATCACCTTTCTTATAATAGATATAATAATGGTGATGGTGTTGATGATAGCAACTGACTATTATTACCTACGATTTTCTGTTTTTAAAAGAATATTTTGAGTTTTAGCTGTAAGTAGTCCACAGAAATGTTTTGCCATAAGATGTGTGACAGCTAAAATATGACACTAACTGTACCCACAGCCGCAGTTGGTCTTTGTGCTCCCTGAAGCTTCAAGTGTTTTGAAGCGGCAACGCGGACTGGAAAACCATGAAAGCACACTGAAACTAGCTCATTTCAGACACCCATCAGCAACGTTTTGATGGTTAATTTTACGTGTCAACTTCAAACCTCAGGATGCCCAGATATTTGGTTAAACATTATTTCCAGGTGTGTCTGTGAGGGTATCTCTGGATACGACTAACATTTGAATTGGTAAACTGAGTAAAGCTGATTGGCTTCCCCATTGTGGGTGGGTCTTGTCCAGTCTGTTGAAGACATAACTAGAATAAAAAACTAAGAAGGAATTCTTTCTCTCCACCTGTCTTTGAACTAAAACGTTTATTGGTCGTCTTCTGCCTTTGGATTCAAACTTAGAATGGGACTTCTACTATTGGCTCTGCTGGTGCTCAGACTCAGACTAGAACTATACCGTAGTTATAATAACTTACAACTTACAATAACTCTGTGTGTGTAATTTTTTTTTTTTTGGTCCTGGCTCTGTTTCTCTGGAGAACCCTGACAAATACAAACATAAAATACTCTTTGGGGTCTTAAAATCAGGCTAGACATCATGAAGGAACAGACAGTCTTGCAAGATTTCCAGGACTTCCTGTGTTCAGTTAAGGCAGCAATGCCACGAGATGAGCCTTTCTTGTTTATTTTTGGACTTCCACTTCCTGTCAAGTGCTCTTAACCAGTGAATTCAGAGGTGCATGAACATTTAAATAAACTCAAAGTGTGCATAATTATGTGTTTAGTATCCACCCCCCCCCATTAAGTTTAATTTCTTTAGAGATTTCTGTCATCGATGGACAGGAAGAATTTTTACTTCAATTTAAAAGTGATTACCATTACCTCTCTCACTTCTCTAAGGACACATGTCGAGGTAGTATTCTTTCTTGGGTAATAACTGTAGTGACAAAAACTGTAACACCACCTATCAGTTCTTTATGACTTGTACCAGTATTTCTCAAAATTCTGGTCCCTAGACCAGCAGCATCAGCATTACATGAGAATTTATCAGAAATGTAAATTCTCAAGGTCCACTTTAGACCTTCTGAACCAAAAACTCTTTAAAGTTTGAGAACCACTGGCTTATAGAATCATTTCATAAGCATTATCTCATTAACTCTATGAAACACGAGTTTGATACTATGACCACCAATTTACCAAGGAAGAAAATAAGGCTCAGAGAAACTAAAAGGACTTCAATTATCACAACAGTAAAAAGCAGAGGGGAGGCCTGAACCAAGTTCTTGTGACCCAAACCAATGCTCTTTCTACAACATCGTAGTTCTCTCCTTGAATAACTTGGGTATATTCCTAACAGGTACCCCCACTGCCATATAAGACTTGGGATGCTTTATATAATAACTCCACATAATGGAAATGTGCCTGACCTCATAGGAAAACAACAGTAAGTGGCCGTCTCATCGAGCTCCTGTGTGTTTCCCCCTGTATGCATGGCAAAGAGGCACACAGAGAAGCAGAACCTAAAAATGTTTGGTTCACGTGAGAACAACAGTTCATTCTGTCCTACCCTACCTCCAGCTCTCCCATCAGGAGGTTTTCATGTTCTTTCTGCTCAACTATGATGCAGTATAGTTTTGTAACAGCAGAAGAATGCAAACTACCTAAATGTCCATCAGAAGGGAATGGTTAATTAAATTTTGCAGTGGTTGTAAAGCATAAGGCAGTTCTATCTGGGCTCCTAAGGAAAAGATCTCTAAGACACATCAATCAGAGGGAAAAGTAAGGTGCAGACAGTGCATATAGTCTGCTACCATTCACGTGGTGAAATAAAGAATAACTCACACACATATATGTTTGTGAATGCATAGGCTTTCTCCAGAAGGATAAATAACAACTAGATAATTGTGGTTTTGTCCAGCACGGGGAGAGGGGAGAAGGGAGAGGAGAAAGGAAACTGTGATTAGGAAGGGAAAGAGGGGGACTTACTTTTCATTGTAAACCCTTTTGTATTGCTTGAATTCTTTTAAAGCCATAATTAAAATTACCTATTAAATCTATCTTTATTAAACATATTTATTTATTTATATTTTTTGTAGACTGGAAAGGACAATTATGAACTCCCAAGCATTCCATCTACTCTTCATGATCAATTATATTTTCATTCCCAGGAAGCTTCTTATAATTTTAGCCTTACCTACCTCTTTATGTAAATTCTCAAATCTCATCTCATTGGGTGAAGCTGAATTTATTCTTCTTAAACGTGAAGCTTTGCTTCCTAATTCCAGCATACTAGGAGTGCTTTTTTCATCTTTCTTTAACAGCTTTTTCAAAAGCTGTTAAAAACTCCCAAATCCAAAATCCTCTTGCAAGCCTGGGACATCTCTGAGCCTAGGGCTGTCCAACTTCTTCTCTAATGTGGACAAATTGCTTTCCACCCTGGTTCCTCCAATCTCAAATCCCAACCTGCCTAATACTCTTTAAATGAGCCAATGCCCAACAGATAATTAATGAGCTGTGAAGTGCCCTCACCTCCAGGTGCCTTCTCCCTATGAGGGAACGCCCCCAAATCCCTCACCCTGTACAAAAAATAATCATAGAACTTTACATCAAAAACTAGGGATGTTCTGTATGGTGACTAACATAATATAATAAAAAAATATTATCAAAAACAAAAACAAGAAAACCCAAAAAAATAAAAAATAAAAAAATAAAATGATGAGCAAAGGAAAAAGAAAGATAAAAGAGTTTTGATAGTTACTTATAAGAGCCAACTATAATTATGCAAACCAGGATGAGCAATAGTGAGTTCATTTAGAATGAATGTTAAAAAATATTTCAAATAAGAGACAAAGAATGGCTGTTATATACTGAAAAGTAAATGTGTAATTTCTGGAATGTGTAAAATTTTGAGTGATTCATGAATAAAACTTAGAAGAGTGTAGGAAGCAGGATATGGGCTAAGTAAAAATGTGTGTACAGGGGTTGGTAATTTATTGGGAAATACCCATAACATACCACAACCTGACTCTAGGTGGGGGAAAAAGGAAAGGGGAAAAATATAGTGAGGGCAGTTGTACTTGGTTGGCTGAAACAGCCGTATTTTGAGAGGACTCACCCTGCTAAAAGAAAATGTGGAGTTATCTTATTAACATAACTACTAATCTGTATTACTAATGATTTAAATCACCAAACTAAAGAGGTACTAGAGAGTTCACAAAATAACTCACAGTTTGTTAGCACATAGAAAACGAGAGCTCTGAAGCCAGGCTAAACTCAGATCAATATTCCAACTTACAGCCCAGGGACATATCCATGTTGACTGATTGTTATAGAGTGAATAGGCATTATCTGTGCAAATCCACAAGGGTAAGGTAATGTAGGGGAAGAGAGAAGAGCTGGTTTTCCTGGTAGTTTTCTGGTTTCCCAGTTCACCCTCAGACCAACCTCAGCTCTTCAAAAATAAGATTATGTTTTCTTCTGTCCCATAACTTGACAATTACGGGGAAAACTCTAATAGGAAGATACCTTGAAGATACGTTATGGTTCTGGGACTAAGGGGATTTTTAGTATAGCTTTTAAGTTGGTTTTTAGCATAAATTTGTTAAGTAACTTCAGTTACCTTCCATGTGATTTTCTCTTTTCTAATTGATGAGGTTAATAATTATTATAAAAGAATAATAACTCCAGGCTGTGGGGTGTTACATATTTATTGGCATCCAATGCCATGAGTAAGCACTGTATATCACTCTGTGTGCTCACTCTTTTCTAATTCAGCACTCTCTGAGGCTCAGTTCCCACAAATCAAGGTTGTTTTCTACCAACTCAATGTGATCTTTCTTTAGCAATCGAGATTTTTCAGTGATCTATGACACAGGT
The DNA here is from genome assembly GCF_002007445.2 of Ailuropoda melanoleuca. Classification (NCBI taxonomy): domain Eukaryota; kingdom Metazoa; phylum Chordata; class Mammalia; order Carnivora; family Ursidae; genus Ailuropoda; species Ailuropoda melanoleuca. Next base: position 142,891,896 of record NC_048218.1, on the reverse strand, counting down.
GGTGGTCATTGTAGGTGAAATATTCATAGTAAAATTAATAGGCACTTAAAATATATCCTATATAGGTGTTCAAAACAAAAGCACCAATTCACATGTAAAAATAACTCCAGTACGAGTAATAAAGACTTAGGGGGGTGACAGTTGATTTAACAAACATTTACTTGGTACCTTTTGTGTTCTGGGCACTGTGCTAACCATTTGGATGGCAGTGATGAATAGGATGAGGTCCCTGCTTTGAGATACTCTCAGTCTAATGGAAGAAATGGAAAAGTAAACACATAACTTCAATATAATAAGTGCTGTAAGAAAGTGCATGAACACAAAATTGTGGTAGGACAGAGGACCACTACTGCTGCCTGAGGCAGTCAGCTAAGGCTGGCTTTCTTTCTTTCTTTCTTTCTTTCTTTCTTTCTTTCTTTCTTTCTTTCAAGAGACAGTGTGTATACGTGCACAAGTGGGGGTTGAGGCAGAGGGAGAGGGAGAGAAAGAATCTCCAGCCGACTCCCCACTGAGCGCAGAGCCCCAGTGGGACTTGATCCCAGGACCCTAAGATCATTACCTGAGTGGAAATCAAGAGTCAGATGCTTGGGACACCTGGGTGGCTCAGTTGGTTAAGCGCCTGCCTTCGGGAAGCTCAGCTCATGATCCCAGGGTCCTGGGATTGAGCCCTACATTAGGCTTCCTGCTCAGCAAGAAGTCTGCTTCTGTCTCTCCCTCTGTCCCTCCCCACTGCTCGTTCTCTCTCTATCTCACAAATAAATAAAATTAAAAAAAAAAAAAGAGCCGAACACTTAACTGACTGAGCCACCCGGGCGCCCCACTTAGGCTTCTCATTGTATCTTGGAGACACAGCTGGAGTTTGGTGAGCATCTTTGACGTAGCAGGAAAGGTGAACATGGCTTTAGAAGAGCTGGTAGTCTGGTAGGGGAGACAGAGCAGCCGAAAAATAGCTATGAGATAATGAGACAAGGACTTTAAGTGGAAGCCTACGTAAAATGCTCTGGAACAGCGAAGGCACAACAATTCATTTTGTGAAAAAGGTGGGAGTGGGGTGGAGGCTGTGGCCAGCAACCCTAGTGGAATAGAATGGAGGCAACATGACAGCTTCGCATGAAAGGAGGAATCGGGATTTGCCCGACAGAAAGAGGAGAGAAGAAACAGGAACATTTCAGGGAAAAGGAGCACCTTGATCTTAGCTATGAAGGCACAAATGAAGAACATTCTGGAGTGTGTAAAGGCATGTGGGGGTGGGAGACCAAAGAGTAAATAGAAAATGAGACTTGGCTACGTTCTGAAGGGGATCTTAAGCTGCATTAAGGAGTTTGGGCTAAAGTATATCCGGTAGGCAGATGGAAATTGAAGAAAGTCCTTAATCCTGGTAGTGACATGATCAGATCTGGTTGTAGAAATATGACTAAGAAAAGCCTAGATGCGACCTTCCAGATATAAGGTGATGAGCTCCGACTTAGACTGGAGCAGTGGAATGAAGACTGAAGGGGCAGGAGAAGGTTTCTCAGGAGGTAGAACTGAAAGGAAGTAAGGAGGCTAGAGGAGGGGCACGGTTCACTCTTGGGCATCCGGGAGAAGGATGGGGTTCTGGCTGAGCTAGGGAGAAAGGGAGAAGAAATCTTTGTGAATAATTTGTAGGGAGAATGCCATGTCAGTTCTGAGGTGCCTCAAGGGGAATTCCTGTGAGTAGTTGGAGATACATATCTATGGCTGGAGAAGAAATCAGACCAAAGCATGAGATTGCCTTGGGGTAAGGGGGATGAGGAGGGGAAGGAGGAGAAAAAGGTAAGAAACAAACCCTAAGGAACCCCAACTTCTAAGGGATGGACAGAGGGACAAAAAATAATTAAAGAGGCGAAACACTTGGAAGGATACACGAGGGGGACCAGGAGAAGGAAGTGAAGCAGTGCTTCGAAGAGAAGAGGACTTTCCTGTCGGAAATACTAACCGTTAGTGGCAGAGGGACAAGAGAGGCAAGTGGAGCAGTGTCCATTGACTGGTACCTCCGTGTGCTTACCCACCCTGGTGAGAGCAGCAGTGGACGCAGAAATCAGACAGCAATGGATTAAAAAGAGAATGGGACTGTGCTCCCTTCAGTAGCACATGAACTAAAATTGGAACAATACAGAGAAGATCCCTGCGCCAGGATGACGGGCAAATTCGCGAAGCGTTCCCCATTTTCATCTTCTGAGGAACAGCTCCAGCAAGCAAGTTTCGTGCACGCACGGCGTCAAGGCCAGGCCGGTGTGGCGGAGTAGATGGCTGCGCACTAGAAGGCAAGGGGCTGGAATCCCATCTGAGGAAAATCAAAGCCCAGAAAAGCAAATACATCTTCTTCCCTCTTATCTTCAGCCATGTAGTAATGGTGTTTATTGTTATAAATAAATAAATAAATAAATAAATAAATAAATAAATAAATAAATAAAAAAGACAGACAGAGAGAGAGAGAGAGAGAATAGGACCTAATGAGTAGAATAAGTCATGTAATCTTCTTTCTTGAGAATTTGATGATGAAAAGGTAAAATGTAAGGCATTAGCCCAGAAAAAAAAGGAAGTTGAGCTAAAGGAAGCGTGGTTGTTTTTGTCACTGTTTTTTATTTCTTAACGTCTGGTGGAGTCTCGAGCACATGTGTACCCAGAAGAGAAAGGATGGGTCATAAACACGAGAGGAGGGGAGATACCGAGGAAGCCAGATTTTGAGGGCTCAGGGTGAAGGTCGAGACGTGGAAAGTGGTAGAAGTTTTTCTTCTGGAATAAGAGGAACGAAGGAAGAATAGGTTTAAGCCTAGAGAAGTCTGAAGATGGTGAGGAAGACCAAGTCGGTGAGTTGGTGCCTGACGACCTCTTTTTTTCTTGACGAAGCAGCTGGCGAGGAAATCTCTGAAAGTAAAGACAGAGTGAACAGGTGGAGAGAGGATGTTGTTAATAAGTACCCGTGTCTTGTTTACTCCTTTAAACACATTGCTTCACTTTCTCCAGTGAGATCATTTAAATTCTTATCTCAAGAAAGGTGGTTAAGGGGCACCTGGGGTGGCAGCAGTTGGTTAAGTGTCTGCCTTCGGCTCCGGTCATGATTCCAGGTTCTCGGGATCGAGCCCCGCATTGGGCTCCCTGCTCAGAGGGGAGTCTTCTTCTCCCTCTGCCCCTCCCCACTGCTAATTCTCTCTTTCTGTCATAAATAAATAAATAAATAAATAAATAAATAAATAAATAAATAAATAAATAAAATCTTTAAAAAAAAAAGGTGATTAAATATGACAGTGGAAAATGCAGACCACAAACTTCTAGATAGAGAATCTCTGTATAGCAGGACTAACACTGGGCTTACATAGCTTTGCCTGGGGCTCCACAAATGCTTTTGATAATGCTTACTTTAAACAACTTGGAGGTAAATTTGGGGTATAAGATTTAGAATTTATCTGCAGTAAAATATTCTGGTACTTGGTATCCTACCAAAAAAGAAAAAAAAAAAAATCAAAGAAACAACAACAAAGAGGTGGACTTTGCCTTTACTAGGGGGAAACATCTTAAGCCTGCGAGAGAATTGATATGTCTTTCCAGCCTTTTTAGAAACTCAAACCACTGATTATCAGGTCTGGTGTGTGCTGCATGGTTGCCCGGAACAAATGAGCCTCAGACACAACCATAAAAGAAAGACATCAGACTAGACAAACTATCATTTAGAAAGAATTAAGGCAGCCATATTGTATGCTAACCATCAGCTCGTCTGTGGTTGTGCTGGTGTCACTACTCTCCAGAGGCTACTTAATCTCATTGAGACAAGACAGCCAGCCTAATTGATACTGGAAATGAAAGCCCTTTGATCTCATATCAAACAGAGTCAGACTAAGAGAAGGATCCAGCAGGCAAGACGACTGTCTTCCAAAGGAGAATTAACACTGCAGGCAGGAAAGTTGGGAAGTGGTAATATCTTACTTTGGAATTCCGTGGACTTGGTTTACTTAAATAAGAATTGAAAAGTAGTAAATTCACCTCAGTGCATGAATAGCATTTGTTTGCTCTTACTGCTATGAAATCTTTCAAATTATCAACATGTTCAGATAAGTGTGATAGTAGTGATGAAAAGCTCCATAGAAGCATAATAAATGTAAGAACACCTGCCTTTGAGTGCGTAACTGTAAAGGCAGTTAACTGTCAACAACAACCTTTACTGCTCTGACCTGCTGCCCCTACTAAAGAAGTTCCTTGGAAGGGGTTTATTATATTGTGATTTAAATAGCATTCGCTATGCTTTGTAAACAATTTAGGTAACTACCCATGCAAAAAACCTGGCTTTGCAATAATCAGAATATCTATGAATATACTAATATGTCTGTGAATTTATCAGAGCACTTGTTCGTATGTCAGGAAACTCATCAAGATTTGTGTTCTCCATTCTAATGCAAAAAGCACACACTTCAATAATCATATCAGTTGTATTTTGCATACTTAATGTAATGGTGGTTTTGAAAACCAGTCCAAGGCTATGATTATATAAGTAAGATTAAATAAATTATGGTATTTAGAAAGAAAAAAAAAGGATTAATACAGTGTTTTCCTTTCAAATACAGAGGATTACTTTGAAAAATAACATACTCTCTAGTTTAGTTAGTTCTGTCAACTGGATCTCATTCTTGATATATGTAAAAAGCCTTGAGTATCTGATATTTGGGAAAGCATATCCTCCATCCCACTATTTAACCTTTTTAAAGGTGGGAGACCATGAAAAAAATACAACCCAGGAAGTGTCAGAAAGGAATCAAGGCAGAATATAAAATAACATCTTTTTCTTAGCCAAGACAGCATCCATCATGATGAATAATCAAATCAACAACTAACAAATTAACATGTATTTGAATGAACCTAGAAAAAAATGTGGCTGATTGTATGTAGTATCCGGATGTCTTCAAAATAAGCTCTGGCCCTCTTGGGATTTTTCTTCCAGTAATTTACAAGCCCAGACTTCAAACTTTTGGACTACTCAACTGTCCCCTTCTTTTTCCTCCTTCTTTAGAATTGACACCAGTTCTCTGTTCTACCATCTTAGAGGCTCCACAGCTGTTGTTTACTGAGCTTGCATGAGACCCACTTCCATCTTTCTAAATGAATACAGCACCTGCCTTATGACCGTCCTCCATGTCTCATTCCTCATCACCACTTTCTGACAACTTCAAAATTCATGCTGTTACCGCAGCAGTAGAGTCCCATGATCTTATTCCCTGCAATCCTCCAGCTCCAGCCTCCTTCAGCCATGCGCCAGCAGGGTCATTCCCTGAATATTACCATTACAGGCACTTGGAATGTTTGGTTTTTATTCACTGCCCCCATGTGTACCACTGTACTCCTCCCCTTCCCAACCTTCTCCCTGCTTTCTGCTCACTGAGTTTAATAAACGCTAAATCCTTCATTGTTAATCCATCCATGAGCCCTCTTCTCAGCCCATCATTGCCCTCTCCACCCAGGCCCCTGTCATATCCTTGTGACCCACCATGTCAGTGGGCAAAACCACACCATACATGCTGTCCAGTGTTTCTGTGTATGCCCAGGAGCCTTGCTGGAGGAAAGCCGGGACTACTCCAGCTCACTATTCCACACTCATGCTTGCTTCCATTGTGCCACACCTGCCAACAACAGTCCCCTGACTCAGTGCTGGGAACTTTCTCCCTGGCAGCTCTACACACATAATTCTCTCTCCTTGAAATCTCCTGTATCTTCCCTGTAGCATTCATAGCAGAGACTTCCCAAAGCAATTGAACGTAACTGGTCTCGTATCTCCTCCGCATCTCAACATGCACCTGTCTCTTCATTTAACTTCCCTCAATTTTCATCTGCTTCAAAGGCACTTCTTACGCCATTTATTTGACTTCCAATTCTATATTTTGGACTTCAGGCTCTCTCCAGAAGTCCAATGTCACTTTAACAACTTTTTCTAACATGCTCCCATGCTGAGTACTAAGCTGGCACATGGTAGGCACTCAGTAGATATTTGTTGAATGAATGAGGAAATAAATAAATCTATACCTGGTGTTTTACTTCAAATTTGACTCTAGATAAGGGGCATTAACTGGAGGAGAAAACTATCGTCAAAGCGGAAAACTGCTTTCTGCTTCTTCCACTCCAGCTGTTACTAGTACTTTCAACTCTAGTCTTTGGTGCTCAATTGATTTTTCAACAGAGGTGGGTTTTTTGGGGAAGTAATTGGAACATGGAACCAGGCCCACATGTGATTACACTAAATGAAATAAAAACAACTTGATTGCACACACGGTGCTTTAAAGGGCAGTAGTTAAATGTGTATTACTTCGGTACACAGTATGCATAAAGTAACATACTTATAAAATCAAAAGGGCATCACATCACCCCAAACCATCCTGATCACTAGCATTTCTTTGCTACGTTTGAATTCTTATAACCTGATGACTACGGTTTTTGTGTTCTTCAAATGTATAAGATCTTTATGATAGTGTAAAAATAGTCAGCCACCACATCGTTCTATGTGTTTTTCTACATGCTGTTTCTATTATGTAGCTATTTTAAATTCCTTATGATCTTGTTAAAATTTGTGTTTATAAATTGTAAATTCTGTTTTTTTTTTTTGGTTTCTTCAGCTATGATTTTTCCCCCCTCTAATATGGATGGATTCCAGAAAACCCAGAAACAATATCTATCAAGATCAGAGCAGAGGAAGGAGAGGAATGGCAAATAAACATTTTCCAGTGTTGAGTTAGGAAGATATTCGATCTTTCAATGTGCTCAACAAATGGGTTTAATAATGCACATTTCGGTATAAAACAGTTCACAACAGAAATATTTGCTACTCAGCCCATTTATCCTGGGAATTACACAACATGGACCATTTTCAATAACTCTTTTCATTATAATGATTTCCTCCTGCTCAAGCAACAGAGATGTACAAACCATTTTGGTCTAGAAATGTAGTACGTTGAGATACAAATGTATTAAAATTAAAATGTAATCATTTTCATCACTTTGGTTCAGTGTTATATTGCCTTTCTCAAGGTACTTTAGCCTAAAGTCTTTCCAACTAGAATATAAAGTTGCTTTTTATTCAGAATCCATACAACTAGACAACTTGACAAAAGAGATTTATTTAAAAGTCATGGTAAACTACTGGTAGACCAAAACAAGAAATGAAGATATATTTTTAGGAAACCAATTGGTTTCTCTTAATTTTGTAAGTTAAAGATCTTGAAGTGCCTTTTGAATCGTAAAAAATAATATTGTTTGGTATAATTTTGACTTGTAGAATTTTATATTTTAATGTCAATCCATATATATTATATAGATAGTAACTTTTACTTAATAGGATCACTGAATTATGTAAAACCTCTTTGAACATTCCAAATGAGTGGAAGTATAGCATCACCCATTTCATCATTCATTCATTTATTCAGCAAACAGGTATTGAAAGCATAAGATGTGTATAGTACAACAGCAGAAACTAAATCCCCAAGGAGTTTACCAAGTAATAGAGGGAATTAAGATATATTTCTATATAACTATAATTTACGGTACAGTAGCCCCCCCCCCATCCACTGGGGATACTTTCCAAGATGCCCAGTGGATGCCTAGAACCACGGATAGAACCAAACCCCATATATACTGGTTTTTCCTATGCATACATACCTATGATAAAGTTAAATTTATAAAGTAGGCACAGTAAGAGATGAACAACAGTAACTCGTAACATAATAGAACAATAACAATATACTGTAATAAAAGTTATGTGAACGTGGTCTCCGTCTCTCTCTCAAAGTACCTTATTGTACGGTACTTATCTTCCTTTTTATGATGATGTGAGATGATAAAATGTCTACATGATGAGACGAAGTGGGGTGAATGACGAAGGCACTGCAACCCAGCGTTAGGCTACTACTGACCTTCCGAGGATAGGTCAGATGGGGGATTATCTGCTTCCAAACAGTGGTGACCGCAGGTAATTAAAGCTGTGGAAAGTGAAACCATGAATAAGGGGAACTACTGTAATAATTGCCACAAAAGATATGCTGTAAAAGTTTATGGGACTATTGAGATTTGTGATAATTTTTTTTTTTTTTACTGGTCTGACAATTTAGTGCTTAGAATTGTATGTTTTACAAAGCTACCTGAATGACAATCACATAAAGCACTGCATTCACTCTTTTAGCCTTTGTGTACTCAGAATTTTTGACCATGTTTATCCAGTACTTGGAAAGCAAAAATTCAGGGAGTGTGCACATACTGTGAATAAGGCACTAAGCTGGGCACTGGTCCTAAACATTGCAAATGAAGACAGCAGACATGGTCCCTTTGCTCAAGGAGTTCCTAATCTAAAAGGACAACAAGGAAGAAAACCACATTTCACTGAATATGTCTTTCATTCCTTCCTACATTCTCACCATCACTGGAATTGAACTTTATTAGGCATCAAAGCAACCACATTATTTCATCCCTGCCCCCTAGGAGCAGCAAGCAATACAATTGGTTATGGTTGGTTTTATGGTTCGCCCATGATTGTTGATAAGACACGTCAGTGTTTCCTAAAGCACTGGATGCTGCTGGTATAACCCACACATGCGTTAACAGTGCTGAGATGGCGTTTCTGATCAACTTGAGCAGCGAGCAGTCTGATAAAGGGCTTCAGATCTCAGAAGCAGAGGCCCCTTGAAAGAGCAAAATTCTACCCAGGAAGTGAGAGCTCTGAAAGATGTGCTTCTGGGGACTCTTCCTGGGGACATGAGAGCTCCTCTCCGTCCAGAACTCTTCCTTTGTGAATGAGCACAGAAACAGTGCGAGAGTGGAGGAGAAGACAGGGAGAGCTAATGCAGAACAGACTGTACAATGTATGAGAAAGTGTAGAAGAAAGTAAGAAAAGGCAGGATTTATGAGGAGAAAGGGAGGGAAGGGGGGGGAAGGAAGGAAGGGGGGGGAGTCGGAAGGGAGAAGACGGGAGCCTATAACACTCGTAGCAAGGGATCCAAGGGTGTGGTGGCTGCACCGATGAACACAGAGTACTGTGCAGTCAATCCTGGGCCAGGTGCCCGGGAAGAAGGACAGTAAAACTCTAAGAAGTGACAGCTGTTTTATCAGGAGGAATATTAGTAATAATCATAGCTAACATGTACTTTCTATGTGCCAATCCTGTAAGTGCTTTACATGGATTAACTCAGTGAATCCTCAGGAAGATCCTGGAGGCGGGGAGTCTTCACCCTGATAAAGAAACTGAGTTTCAGAGATGTTAAGTAACTTACCCAAGGACACAAAGCCACTAAGCAGCAGGGCCTGGATCTGAAGCAACAAAGCCTGGCTCCAGGGCTGCAACCCTCTAAGCACCATGCTCCCCTCTCTGGCTCTCCCCAGGCATGCAAGAACCTGGAGAAGGAATCTGACCTGAATGTGGCCACCTGGAGAAGGAGAGACCTGAATGTGGCCACCCCTGCCTTCCAAACCGCTTCCCACTCTTTATATGAGGAGAGACAAATATTTTGAAGAAAACTCACATTTGTTACATACACATTCCAGTGTAAGACATACATTCCAGCATAACTTCAATTAACTGAACACACTGACTTTATAGTTTTAGTGATTTTAGATAAAATCTTATCTGTGGTGTGTCAAGTCAAATTATCCTTAAAGAACGCCTTTGTTAACAATTCTAGCTGAAGCCCCCTAACAGAATATTGGTTGCATGTAAAATACCTAAATTTAAACAGATTGCACTAAGGTATGTATTATAGATAATTATTCTTAATTAATAAACCATCCCCTAGCTCAGCACTGGCTGGTTTTAAGTCTGGGTAAGAGAGCTCATTTATTCATTCACTGGACAAATATGTATTGCCCACTATGTGCCAAGGGATTATTGTGTGATACAAGAGAATATTAAATAAAATTCAAGCTCTTCTGTAGATTACATTCTGGAGGTGGGGGGGCCACTGACATTAAACAAATAAAGCTCTAATGTGTCAGACAGCAATAAGTGCTAAGAAAAAACAAAGTGAAAGAAGATGGATAGAAATGGGAGTAGAGGCAATTCACGTAGGGTGGTCAGAGAACGTCCCTTTGATGACTTTTGAGTGAGACCTGAAGGAAGTGAGGAAGACAGCCACGCAGATGTGTGGGTGGGAGAGCATTTTAGCCAGAGGGAACAGCATGCACAAACCTCAATGTGCTCGGTGGGCTTGAGGAACGTTAAGGAGGCCAGTGTGGCTGCCACAGAGGAGGCAAGGGGGAGAACGATGAGAAGAATCCAAAAGAGGCAGTGTAGGGCAAGACTGAGATTTTATTCTGAGAGAAATGGGGTGACACCGGAGAGTCTGACGCTGGAGAGCAGTGATATGAACTGCGGAAATATCCCTCGGAAGTTAAAAAAGAAAAAGAAAACAAAAAAGAGGTTAGGGGAGGTGGGGTAGCGCCCCTCGCGTGTCTCTAGGGGGAGAGTATGGGGTAGGAAATACAATGTCATCTAAGGCCAAGTAACCTTCTAAGCAAAAAGACAAAGTCAATAGGTAGAGGAGATTGACAGGATGAAAAAGAGCTCTTAAGGCAAGAAAAGTGGGAGCCAGGGACTGTGGGAGAGTGATGGGGGCTGGAGCTCTTGCAGGGAGGCAACGGAGCCCATGGTTTTTAATACGCATGTCAGCACATGGGCCACACCAAAGCAATGGGAAGAAAGAACAGAGAGCCAAACAGAAGGAAGAGGGCGAGGAAGACAGGGAGGTACAGACTAAGAGGTTGAGCAGTACTGGGGTAAGGTCTCAGGTGAGACAACACACTCTCTCCTCCATCCCTCATAGACCCAAAGATAACTGAGGTGTTGTCAAAGCCTAAGATAATTTCGAGCGTACACGGTTTCTGGGGTGGTTCTTCCTGCAGTGGGTAGATGTTTCAATCCAGTTGAAAAAGAAAATCATGCCAGTCAAAGGGTTAGCTGTCTTTAAAAAGAGAGGGAATAGGAAATGTGATTTCATGAAAGGGATGTTGATTGTGTATTAATATTTATTAAAGGTCTGATAAATGCAAAATACACATAGTTGGCACTGACTGAATTCTCAGCCCAGCTTATTATGGTGGATAATTGTATCCCTACTCTATGGGTGAGGGAAACCGGGGATCTGAAAGTTTAAGAACCTCCTCCAAGATCACCTGGTGGCCTAGCTTCTTACCCAGGACCATCTGGTTCCATCTGCATAAATGTCCCAGCACATCTAGGGAAAATCTAAAAACCAACCATGCACATGTGCCAATGTAGAAAACAGGAACACAGAGACAAGAGCCTGTTCCTCTGCACACATTTTAATAATGACTTTGGATCAACGGTACTCAGGATTTCTAATATTGCTGGAGCCCCTCAGATTCACAGCATACTGCCTTTTACCCACCCCCCATCCCTGCCCTGACACCCCCTTCCCACTGCCTCACAGGAGGCTGGCTGCCACAGACGATTTCAAAGGTTTACAGATATGTCACATCTCCCAAAGTTATGCTTCGTGATATCTTTGAAGAATTTCTGTGATCACCCAGGATTTCTGATCTTTAGTATCCTGATTCTGTGAGTACTATCATAATTTATTTATCATATTTTATTAATGAGGGTTGATTAATTTAATCCATCACATTTCTTTTTAGCCAAGTAATTAAAAACCTGGCTCCTCTCTCCCTATCTAGTGAATTTTTCTAACGTTTTCCTAGAAGTCTTCATTTCTATTCAGTCTTGAAAATCCAGAGGCTTATCTTAGAGAGACCCCAATATATTTCACATTTGAGATCCAGAAGCCTCTCTGGGTTGCTAACATCAGAGTCCCATCCACTGGCATTATTCTTGTGTAGGGGATTTAGAAGAATAGATGGACAATGATGGTGCCAGACTATAGCATTTTCAAGCTACAGCAGCAGCAGCTATACCCATCGTTGGGTCTAATCACCTTTTTTATTGACAAAGACCTTAAGTCCAGGGACTGAGGTGTGTTCCCCAAGGTCACACAGGTAGTTCATGGCCAACTTCAGGTTAAATTTCAGGTCTTCTGACCCACAGACCAGCAACCTCAATTACCTTTCTGAATCTCCTCTCGTGAAGGTAAAGCTCTCTGTTGCATCTCTCCAAACTATTTTCATAACATCTTCCTGAGTGATTAGCAAATCCATTAAACAGGTATAGACCCTGAAGGTCAGGAAAGTTAAGTGACTGGTAACCGAGGGTACAGTGAGCATTGCCATGGAGGAAGAACTGGGAATAAAACACAAGCTCTTGGCTTAGAAATCGAGGATTCTCTCCTTTAAAATGCATTCGCATAGATGATAAGGATATTGCTCAATAAAATTAGCAACCTTTCTCAGTTCTGGGCTATGTAGTGTCTCATTTACGTCAGAGTTTAGTGCTTGCTCTTTTTAAAGAAAAATCATTTAATTGGAATTCTCAGGGGAAGACAATGCAGAAAATTACCTAAGCACTTTTTTTTTTTTTTGCAGGTAAGATTTCAGAATATGCCTTCCAGAAAAATTTAGAAATTTATTTGAACACATTTTCTTCCAGACAAAAATGTTTTCAATGACCAACATCTGCAACACAAGCGAAAACATAACCAATCCACATAAAGTAACAGGATCACCTGGTTCTTTCCTGTTTAAGCAAAGTGGAACGCTGTCCTCAACTTTTCACGTGTTATTCTGGTTATGCCACGCTGTTCCAGTCTGTCTGTGCCTGCTTGATTCCCTAATGCTCATGCAGAGAGACAAGAACCATTCATTGACCACCTACTATGGCCAGATGGCAGAGCCAGGAGCTGGATCATTGCCAGTGGGAACAAGGCACGGCAGACACACTTGGGGAGCACAGGGTGGTGGAGAGCAGAGCATCGAGCTTTTAAGGGGGTAGAAAGCAGATGGCCTCAAGGAGTCAGAGCCAGGAGGGATGTCGTTCAGCTGAGGGAATCTCCTAGGTTTTAAGAGCTGGGCCTTAAAAAAGCTGATCGGATTTAGAGGAGAGGGCTAAGAGGAAGGGAAATGCAGGTAGAGGAAACAGGGTTCTGAAGTCCGGATATCAGCACACCGATCCTTAAACTTTGCTGGCATTACATAAAACATTATTCGTACATATCTTCCTGAAGGAAATAGGAAGAAGTAGTCCCAAAGGAGAGGGATGAAGGCTCTAAAGCCAACTTTCCCGTTGACTAATATTTACTGGATATAAAATACTTGCCAGTTACCGTACTAGGTATCGAGGACACTAAGATCTGAGTAACTGAACAAATTTATAGCAGGGTTTAAAAATTGGACTCTCTCTTCAATTTGTGGAAAACTGTTTGATCCACAGAGCTATGCATTTATATTCTTTCTTTTAGAAATCCAAAGAACCCTGCAAAGAAGTCCATTCTATATTATTTTTAGGAAAAATCCGCAATGAGACAAGAGAAAATAGTTACATGAATGTAGACACATACGTTATATAATCTCATTTAAGAAGACAGATTTCAATGCACAATAGGATAAACCTAGAATGCCGTTCATTCTAGAAGAATTAGGTTGCATGGACACTCCATACTTAGAGCCTGAGGCTACATTGCTTGGCCCCAGGACCTGGGCATGTACTTCCTTCACTTGCTCCTGCTGCCAGGCCATTCACAGAAGTTTCTCCCAGGTGCCTTTTTTTGCCCTTCCTCCTCCCTCTCAGACCCCACTTTATCATGATTTACTCCCACTGTGTTGTGGCTTCTCTGCTTCATCTGAATGGTCTATCTAAAACGTGGACGCACCTTTTTGCTGCTATGGCAACACAATTGTTAGGCCATGTGTACAGTTGAGATGCAAGTACTATCTTAGAAAAGAAATGCTAGAAATCAGTGAAAACGATAGGATACTATAAATTGAAAGGAAATGTAGGTATTTCAATGTGATTATCACCATTTTTTTTATAAGTATATGTCTATGGTTATTTTTCTGATTACTCAGAATACTAATATAGATGATGAAAGGATCTTAAGAACACGTTTTGAACATGTCACTACAATATGCTAAGAACATACAGGTATTCACACACACACACACTAAGGAAAAAGAAGATATGAGCATCTATCAAAAGGGAAAAAAAGAAAATATGATGACAATTATACAAATATGAACATAGTACTGACATGTTGCAGAGGGAGCACAAGGATAATTATAGAGCAGTAGAACCCATGAAAACGGAAAGTTTCAAAAAAAAATAATAATGTCTGTTTCTTTCCTCTTAAATTTATAAGCTACTAGCTGATATATTTTTTCCCCTCATGGCAAATATCAAAATCTTTGCAAGTTTCACTGCTTCAGTGCAGTACACTAGATCTCATACAACAAGAAAAGAGAAAACCCCAGGTCATTTCCAAATTGACAGGAAGTAATTTATTTAGAAGACTGAATTTAAAAATCATTTAAAATTCAGAATTTTACAACTGAAAAAGTTGGTAGTACAACTGAGTTTCCCTAGGGTATTTAGTAAATTTTCAATATTTTAAGGGAAAACCTAAGAAAACATCTTGGAGATAGCTGGGAAAGAAAGAATGCATTAAAATGCACTGCATTACATTATACTATTTCTGTTAAAATTATAGTTTTTCATAGTAATTACTCAATAATGATAACATTTACATACTCATATAAATCAAGTTAAAGATAAAGGTAATTGATTTTAAAGTGATTAAACCAGAAAGGTTTTTTTTTTTTAATCAAAACAATAAACAGGAGATCTTCAGAGACTAAAAGTATACATTTACATGGACCTCCAATTAAAATTATTGTGTTGTAGGTTACAGCAAAACCCTATTTCCTAGTTTCTGGAAAATATATTCTATAAATTCAAATAGGCAATATAAATCAGAGATGATTTAGAATTAGATGTAGAAAATTACTAATTTTAAATAAATTACTCATTCCTTAAACAAGATTACAAATTAGAGACCAGAACTTCAAATTTTATTTTTATTTTAGAGAAAAACAAAAGTTTACAGATATTTGATATAAAGTGACCACACATAGAATGCCTCTCTTATGTGACACCAGGAAAATTTTCAGTATAAGCTACAACATCATATTTGAAGATAAATCCATGAGTTCTAATTTTTAAAAACCTGTAAGATGGTTTGCAACTTTAGGATATCAGATACATGGTATGCAAATCATTATTCTTGAATGTTACGTATTCATTCATGAAAGACTAATAAACAAAGGAGTCGGAATTTGGTTCACAGTTTATAAACTTTGCACAAATTTTGTTATGATAACCTGTTACCCACGAGGAAGTTATCCATAAACAAAAACAATCTGGTATTTACTAATTTTACACAATCCATTGTAAAACTTCCTGGTGTAAGAATTTAACCAACTGGGATTTCATATGAACCATAACCAGAGAGAGTGAACCATGATAAATTAATAGTATCAGAGAAAGCAGATGACATAGAGTTAACACTCAGTGTATATAATTAAATAAAGCCAGCTTGCTTGCTTGCTTGCTTGCTTGCTTGCTTGCTTCCTTTCTTCCTTTCTTTCTTTCTTTTACCTCATACAAGTGATCTAGTAATCTCAATCATGGAATTTCAAATCCATCTATGGTGGTTGTCAAATTCAGTAATTAAAAATGCAACCCAGTGTACAAAGGACATTTTTCTCTTAATTTTAAAGATATTTATGGCTTATTATTTTTTAAACAAATTATTTACCCAAATAAATTCTTGCAATCACTTGCTGGTTCCTATGACTATTTATTGACAATTATTTCTAAATTACGTAAATGTGTTGGTCACCAGCAAGTAAATCTTGTTTTAAAAATCAATGATAAGTGCAGCAATTATAAAAATGTAGGATTCTCATTTGTATCTCTGGTTTAAAGTCTAATTAGTGATTTGTACTGATCCAATATTTTATATAAATACAAAATCTAACAATTTGTTTTCTTAAGTCTATATGAGGTTATAGATATCTTTACAAATTTTGTTTAGAAAGTGAATTTTAGAAGACATGCTCCTAAACACAAAATGTATTTTATGAATTATCTTAAGCATGAAGAAACACAAATATCCACTTTTATCATTCAAGAACAAATTATTATAATGCATTGCAAAATATTTGCTAATGGAAATGCAACAATTTTTTTTAGCTAACCTGTTACTTCACACTATAGTATACAATACATTTTTAAAAGGCAAAATTTTTATTTACTCTGACATTAACAACATGGTTTAATTCAAAAAGTCAAAAGATTTATAGGGGTAATATTTCCAATTCAAACAGTATTTTGTTGGATTACAATTTTTCCAGAGCTCTGAAATAAATGTTTTTTAACTTTGCTTTAAGTTGTTTAAAAGGATTTCAAGTATTTTACAGATACAGACTTAGAGAACACTGAATTCTTTTAAAAAAAGTGTTTTGTTTTGTTTTTGGTTTTACTCCATTGTAGGGTCTTGAAGACTTTTTTTTTTGTCTAAAATCTCATTTTCACCTGCAATAATTGTTTTCAGGTTTTCTCAGCAGGTAAAGTATACATTCTAAGAAGGTTTCCAAATTTCAGAATTCCAATAATGCATTTAAACTGAGCACCCACTGAATCACGTTCTCTCCACTTTGTTGTGTGTGTATGTGTGTCTATTATCTTCCAATTCTAATATTTATATTAAATTTTAGTCTTTTTAGCTCCCCAGAAATACCTTAGTGAACTCTCAGCAATTGCTAACCACTTAATAGTTGTGAACCGGCGAGCCCCTTCAAGTAGATCGTTAACCACAGAGTGCCTGACAATTTCCAAATCCTATCCTCTGTCCAAAAGGAAAAGATAGGGCTTTGTGAGGCCGAAAGGAAGCGAAGGAAAACAAAACAAATGTAGCTCATGCTGAAAGTGAAAAGTGCTTGGACAGATTAGTATTTTCTTTTCTGCAAGGCGCCCTGCCAGACTTTTTTTTTTTTAATAGAGAAGAGTTATTTTTTTGGTCTGATTTTTCAGTTTCTTGGAAAGTGTTGGTATTTACCACCCCCACCGGTCCCTCATAATTATGGTTGGTTGTTTTGTGTTTTTTCCATCCGTCCACATCACAGACTGCTGATCCCCCCGCCTCACTCTGTCAAAACCCCAACTCTGGGCGACCCTGGGTTTGGAAACTCCGCGGACTCCCGACGACACATCCCACTCTTCCTCTCACGCCTCTCATTTTAGTTGCAAGATCCCTCACTCCAGTTGCAGTGAAAGCCGGAAATTTTCATTTAACTACCCCCCCTCTTTCTCGCCCCCCACTCGGAGCCGAGAGCGGGGGAGCTGAGAGGCTCAGAGCACAGCCGGGTCTCGGCCGCCTCCCCTCTCTCCGGAAGGCTTTAATTTGCACACTTGCTTGCCACTGCGCAGCGAGCCCCTAACCCCGCCGCCGCGGCCGGGTGGGTCTCGGGCAGAGTCGGCCTCCGAAGCCCCCGCCCCCGCCCCCGCCCCCGCTGCTTCCCGGGCTCGGCCTCGAGCCCCGGCGGGAGCCCCGCAGCCCCCGTCCCCCCAGCGAGCGGCGCGGGCGGCGCCCTCCGCGGTCCCTCCGCCCTCCGCCACTGTGCCCACCCCTTCGCGGGAGAGAGTGCTGGTAACTCCTTCCTCTGAGCCGGTTACCTGCTCGGCGCCGCGGTGGACACGTGCGAAGGTCAGACAGACACTCGCAACCCCCTCTGGAGGCCCCACGCCGCAGGGCCCCTCAGGTAAGGAGCTGTGCGTTCGGGTGGGTGGGCTGCGGGGTGGGGGGGTCCCCCGGGGAGATTTGGGAGCTAGGCCAGGGTTGGAAGCGAGGGTGTGGGTGGGGGTGACTGTGGTAGGGGGTGTACGTCTTCGGAATCGTCTTTAGTTAACCCCTTACGAACCGAGGCAGGCTAGTTACGGGGACCGGTTTTGGGGAGCTAGAGGAATCTCTCCTAATCTGGCAAGAGGAGGACATCCCACACCAGGGACACCCCCAACACTAAGGTCCTGTGCCTGCTCCCACATAGCCGTGCGCACAAACACCCACACACTCATCAAGCGTCTTAAAGCGGAATATAAACTCCACTCGGACACTCACAGAATAATCCACACTTTAGGGTTTAAAATGCACTGCCTCTAGGGACTCCATGTGGGACATTGTGTTTCCGTGCCCCACATTCATTTCCCCACTAAAGCTCACTCTCCAGCTCGGGGAGGTGTGGGTGTGGCCTCCACCTACTCCACCACGAGATAAATGTTAAAGCAGGCTTCTTGCTGCCACCCCCTGCGGGGGTGTTATGCACACTTACAGGAGTGCACGCAGGCGGCCAGTGCATAGGCTTGGAGCCCCACAAGGACGCACGTTTGCTTTAGTTTCCCAGTTTACTTTTATAATTTAGAATATCCGAGTTAAAACGCACACCCGGCGGTGAGCAGCTCCGGGCCCCGCAGCGCGCCCCACGGTATGCACGTGGGGCGCATCTGCGTGTGCGCACACGCGGGAGTCGTGGTCCCAGTGCGGCCTCTTGTCGCTGCGCTGGTGGCGACCCTTGCGGTGCTTGGAAGGCTTCGGGAGAGGCACATGAAGGATTTCATTGAGTGTGAAGACAGAGAGCAGAGACAGAAAGCAGAAGGAGGCGGCTGCAGCCTTTGTAGTCGCGGAGGAATGCGGAAATGTTGAAGCACTATGTCAAACTTTTTTGAAATGGGGTCAAGTCACATTCAGCCAGCGTGGGAAAGCAACAACAACAACAAAAAAAAGTGGAGGAGAGGGGGGGAAAAGGCACTGTTGCTCCCGTTTCTCTCCGCCGGAGACGACCGTCCGGGAGCGAGGGGGGAGAGCCAGGGAGGGCGGTGCGGGGCCGGGCGGGGGCAGCGGGCGCAGCTCCCTGCGGGGGTGGGACGTCCGCGACGCTGCCTTAGCTGCTGAGCCTCCGGTTGGACTGGGGCGGGAGGGGGATGCCGGAGGGGCGGGCTGCGCAGCCGGCGGCTGCTACTCGGCTACCTGTGTGGCCCTAGGCCTGGCTCAGACCCCCGTGCAGGCTCTGGGGGGCTCGGTCCTAGGCTCCCCCTGGATTTGCTTTCACCTTTTAAGGAGAGTTTTGAATGGAGTGAGTGTGAGGGGCTCTGCGCTCTCTACGGTCTCCAGCACACCGTGGGGATCGCGCCATTTGTTTCTTTAATTCCTGGCAGAAGGCGAGCGGGCCAGCGGTTGCGGGGCAGGTAATTCCGAGGTGTCCCGGGAATTCCAGACACGCGGCTGGCGTGGCGAAGGTCCGGCCGAGGCCGCGGCGGCCATGGGTTGGAAGCTCCCTAGGTCCTGGATTGCAACTGAATGGGGAGGGAAAGTGTGCCCCTACCCTGCCCCTCCACCCCCACACTTTGTTGTGCGGAGGGCTGGGAGGGGGGCGGCGAAGAGCGTTTGGCTTTTGATGAGACCAGGCCTTAAGCCGAAAGAGGAATGGAGCAGCCACCTCTGCTGCTTAAGATCCAGAAGATCTGGGGAAGATCCAGGGAGTGGGAAAAGGTTCGCGAGTCGTGGCCCCGAGGGCGCAGCCCCTTCTCTTTCACCCCCGACGCTTGGCATTTACTCCTTCCACCCCCAGCCTTTTTAAGACGAGGTTGAGTTTTGATGAGGTTGAAAATTAGTTGAGAATTTTCAGGGCGAGACATGGTTATGCTACCTTCCTCCGAAGTTATTCTTTAAGGAGATGACAAACTAAAGTGCGACGAATACCCCTTTCTCCCACCCTTATGGCCCCGTGGGCGCTCCCACCCTTATGGTCCCGTGGGCGACTCCCCCCTCCAGGGCCCCACCGTTCCTCCACTCCCGAGTAGCGGGAGCCCCAGCCCTCCCCGACCTCATGGGTTTCCACCAGGGAGGTCCTCCGAGTCGGAGGAAGAATTCCGTTTCCAATCCAGACTTCTTTACCCCAAGAAGACCATTTGTGTGCAAGTCGTTTTTAAATGTCTCCTCGTAGAAAAACTGAAAGTAGAAAGAAAGGAAGCAATTTCCTAGCAGATGTCTGACCACCCCTTCTCGCACACTCCCAGCATCGGGTTACAGGGTCCCGGGAGCCCCCACCCACATTCTGCAGCCCCACACGGGTGGACCCACAGTGCCTCCACAGAAGCTTGTGCACAATCCCTGAAAGCCCCACGGCACCCCGGGAGCCCCTCTCCCTGCACGTCCAGGCCGGGGGAGGCGGGGTGGGTAGCAGTGCAACACAATGATGTAGGGATAAATATTAAGCCGTGACATTGACGTGCCCGGCACCTCCCCTCCCCCGCGCTCCCGGCACACTCTGGGCTCCTCGGCACGCCCCCTCCCGATCCACTGCGTCCCGCGCCGCGCGCTCATCCCCGAGGGGCCCCTGCAACCTCTCCGCGCGAAGACGGCTCCAGCGCTGCAGGGAAAGAAAAGTAACTTCGCTTTTCTCGGAGGAACCAGGAAGGATTAAGCAGCCTGGGAGAGGGCAGGAGCGCGCGGAGGGTAGCGATGGGGGCTTTCTGAAGTAGGAGGGAGGGGAGTCTGCGGGAACCCGGAGGAAGGCGCCTGGGATGTCTGATTGCACTTTTTCTTGTCCTCCCGTCTCTTCTTTTAGGTGGAAGGATTGTGGACTGAGACGCTCTGGGGCAGAGACTATGTAATCGCTTCGGTGTCTGTGCAGAGGACTGCGCTTCGGGGAGGGAAGAGGAGGGATCGGCTCGCTCCTTGGCGACTCGGCAGGCGGAGTTTCGCGGCGGCACCGGGGTTGCGCCCGCCCGCGGGGAGGTCGCTCCATCTAGCCCCAGCGGCCGCGAGAATCCGAGCGCCGGAGCGCGGTAGTCGGCGGGGGCGAGGAAGAACGAGACCAAGCTCCGGCGCGCGAGGGAGCGGGCCGGGGAGTCCGGGAAGAGGCGAGCGGCGGCCGCGAGCGAGCCGAGCGCGCCCCCCGCCCGCCCCAGCGGTGCCGCGCCGGGCGGCGTCCGGGCGGCATGGAGAAGGACGGCCTGAGCCGCGCGGACCAGCAGTACGAGTGCGTGGCGGAGATCGGGGAGGGCGCCTATGGGAAGGTGTTCAAGGCCCGGGACCTGAAGAACGGAGGCCGTTTCGTGGCGCTGAAGCGCGTGCGGGTGCAGACGGGTGAGGAGGGCATGCCGCTCTCTACCATCCGCGAGGTGGCGGTGCTGAGGCACCTGGAGACCTTCGAGCACCCCAACGTGGTCAGGTGAGCAGGGGAGAGGCGCCCGCGCCGTCGGAGGCCGCGCGTGCCCGGGGAGGGCCGGGGATCCTTGGGGCCCGGGGGCGGCTGGGGAGGCATGGCCCGTTGCCCTTACAGAGTGAGAGTAAGTTTTGTCGACAGAGCCGCGAGCCAGAGCCGGCGACCTTGCCAGACAGCGAGCAGAAAGACGAGTCAGGAAATGTGACCTGCGCAGGCTTCCCCGCCGCTTTGCTGATTCTGTGTTTGCTCCCTGCTGCTCCTGAAAGGGGGTACAGGAAGTTGGGTGCTTTTTAGGGAACGAGCCAACCTGAGACGTGCCCTGTCGGCCCCCGCATATTTTCCCTGGCCATTGGGGAATTTTTGAGAGGCTGAGAATAAGAGAAGTGGCAGGATGCGGTGAAAATTAGTAGGATGAGAACTTTCCTCGTGGAGCCTGGTATAAATAAAGTTTTTAAAAAAGTAGCAACTTAAGAATATTATTGCCAGTCACGTCCAGTTTTTCTTATTGAAGTTATATAATGATAAATAAGTGTCAGAGTGGCCTAAAAAATTTCTTCCACGAATATATTGCCCATTTGTGTGTACTACTTTATGTCTCTAGGCTAGCATGGCCTTTAGACTACTTCTCTTAAGTGGTGATGTGTGAATCTAAGATGTGGAATCTTTAGATTCTAAACGTTCTGCTTTTGCTTTTTCTGGAGGGGATGTGGAAAGTGGATGGGGAGACAGCATTTCTTAAAGCCTCTCCTGTGTGGTAACCAATAATTAAAGTGTGTGACTAGGATAATGGTGTTTTCTTAGTGATCCTGGAATTTCCCCATTGTGTGGTTGACATTGTGTGGTGTGTCATGCTTTTCTAAACAGATATGCGTAGTTTAGGAAAGGAATGCGCAGAAACGTCTACAAATTCGAGTGTGATTTTACCTATCTCAACTCTTAAGATAGAGTGTTTGAAAAAGTAAGTCTTGGGGTGTTCTTCCTGTCCTCTCATCTGTCCGGGGGTTCTGTTCAACAAACACATGCCTACTGTGCGCGCTGTAGATGAAATTATGTAAATAAGCACAGCTAAATATTTTTATAAAAACTTAAACAATTTAAGATTAGTCATCAAAGTCAAGAGACCCAACACTGACCTTTGAAATACCAAGACCTACAGAGACTCAGGGAGCCCATGTGTCTACCAAATCGTCCTGGGAGGTTTTGACTTATCTCCCCTTATCCTGTGTGATTTGTGTGGTGCTTTGTTCCCAACACAGTTAGACTAAGGCTGGAAGGCTGCAAAGAATCATAAATACGTAAAATAGGACCCCATTATACTTTAGCCAGTAAAAGAGAGGGGGCGAAGGATAATGTGGCCAGGAGAATGCGTGTTTTAAGGAAGATGGGATTATACATAACACCAATAGATTACTTTTTGTGCGTGTTTTCTTTGTTGAAAACCAAGAAAAACTCTTCCTGTGTCTTTGTGACATTGGAGGGAAAAGGGGAGAGTACGTTTTGTCCCTGTAACTTAGTTATCTTCCTGGAGGAATCACCTCTAGGTTCTTCCCAGAAGATAAATTCCACTCTTCGAATTTTAGGATCCAATTTCTTGTTTTATTCTGTCTGTTGCCTGTGGATTGTGTCCAATTGAGGACCATTATATGTAAGTAAATAAAATCCTGTCCTCCCAAGCGAGAGGTGTTATAGAGGTATCCCTGCGTAACACTATCTTTTACAAAGCGCTGTCCCTGTAACAGGATGGGTTTTGCCACTGTGTTGGTAGATTTGGGCTAATCCTCTTGAAATTGGTTTGTCTTTAAAGATTTCTAACTGACTCATGAGTTGGATTCTGTACTGAGAAATTTCAGGAGACTACTTATAAATTCAAGACGAAGTTACCTAAAGGTTTTTAAAAACCTTATTTTTACAGATTAAGAATGGTGATGATGGTGCCTACGTCTTAGGAGTTGTGAGGAAAAGCTGAGATAGTGTATGTGAGAGCACTTTGTAAATTTAAAAATGCTTCAGATGTCCAAGTATTATTTGTTTTCATGCTGATTAGTGGATCCCTCGCCTCGAAATAAGTTCCCAGTAAAGCATCATTTCCCCTGGCCTTTCCTATAGAACAAATCTTACTCAAACCCAGACATACAGGCTCTGGAACCAAGAAACTGCTTGGATATAATGGTCAGAAAAGGCCACCAGTTATAGGCCATGAAATTCAGTGACACTTGAGGTCATCTTCATGAGCTGCATATCTCTGTTCCATTTTGTTTCCTTCCTCTTTCTTCTACCTCTGCCTTGGGGCAATCACTGGTCCCCATAACTTGCTTAACTAGACTAGGAATTCAAGATTTTGAAGGTTGCTAATATTGTTCAGGCCGGGTCAAAAATCAAGGACAGGTGACAGTAATTTTTTTCTTTCCAAAGGAGAGTTGTCAAAGTTGGACCCCCCCCCCACACCTGTGACTTGTTGGTGCCCCACAGGACCCAGTGTTAACAATGCTATGGCTGGTTCTTTAAAGGCTTCTTAAAAGGACAGATGTCTTTGTAAGTGCCTGCAAGTCATAAGTAAGTGATCATAATTATAGGCCCTTCCCACAGGTAGTTAAGCCTCTAAGCTTGAAGGAGCATAATAAACATATTAGTTTTTTCAAAAGTTTAAGATTTAATTTTGATGGATTTGCCAGAAAGGCTGACTTGTTACTGCTGGCACTAGCACTGCCTTTCTGCACAGGGGTAACTACTTGAATTTCTTGTTTACCTGTGCTTGATGTATCCCAGGCCTGGGCTTGATCAGCCAATCAATGTCTAGGATGTAAATTTACTCTTATTTTCTAGTCGGTAATCCCGAATCCTAGAGCCTTTGCCAGAATAGGACTTCTGTGTGAACCTGTGTTGGAGCTTTTACACTCCGCAGAGGACTCCTCTGTTTTACCTTCTGAACTCAATCTAGATATGGGTAGATAAAATAGTAATATGTTCTATCAGCAGTCTGTTGATTCACCAAATATGTAATGATTGCTTATTATGTACCAGACACTGCTGGAAACTGGGGATTCATCAATGAACAAATCAGAAGAAGTCTCCATACTTTTAGAACTTACTTTGTAACAGGTTGTTCTTTTTTCTCTTTAAAAATTCACTTGTCTTTATTTCACATGGGCTTGTTGTGCAATATTTTGCCTCACTAGTTGTATAGAGCAACTAATATTTATGATAATCTGGTTACCAGGAATTTGCTGATTGAGTAACTAAGATAACCAAAACACTAATCAGAATCAACTGCTTTTTGAAGCATTAGGGTGAGACATACAAATAGATGTCTACAAGATGATATTGACATGGGGGGCGCCTGGGTGGCACAGCGGTTAAGCGCCTGCCTTCGGCTCAGGGCGTGATCCTGGCGTTATGGGATCGAGCCCCACATCAGGCTCCTCTGCTGTGAGCCTGCTTCTTCCTCTCCCACTCCCCCTGCTTGTGTTCCCTCTCTCGCTGGCTGTCTCTGTCTCTGTCAAATAAATAAAATCTTTAAAAAAAAAAAAAGATGATATTGACATGGAACTAATAGATATGAACATTTGGGCTCCATGTATTCAAGAAGGATTACTGTTTAAAAACCATGGGGTTAGGTGCTGAGAAAGATACTTGGGTAAATCACACCTACTTCCCTCAAGGAATTCCCCCCATGTTTGAAGGAATAAGATGATCACCAAATCCGCTGATACGTGACGGTATTGTGTCATTACAAAGATACTGGTAAGCACTACCAGCATTGTCCCTAGGGATTAAATTTGTGTAATTCAAATCAAGTACTGGTTCAGAAATTAAAACTAATGGCATTTCAGTAGATAAACTTATGATATCTAAATACGTTAAATTCTTACTGTTGGTATATTTAATCACTGCTTTAAGAAAAAACAACAGAAAAATCCATGTAGCTCAGTGATTATTATTCAAGGAGAATTTTCCAATTTTCTCTTTTTAAAGAACTCGGTAACGTATAGCATAAAAGGAAAATAATAATTTTCTCTAGGAAAACTGAATCATTAACAGGGTAGAAGAAACATGGCATATTATGTGATGTAACATAAAGCGGAATCCTCGGGTGGGTTAGTTCATGAGAATCCTTCTGAATAAAACTGTTACTTTGTGGGTGAGTAACATGTCTCTTAGGGCTTGTTTTAGTGAAAGCAGGAAAAATGGGTTTAATTTTCTTTTTTTAAGTTTCAGTGTGTCAGAAGTATGTTTGGCCCTTCATTCTCTAAGAGTCCCTTGAAAAGTTTACAATTTGTCAAGCTTCTTTAAGAAATAAACATTTTCACAGTTATGTTCTGGCCATTCCTTGTTCCTGCTGAAGAACTTGGTAATGCTGAATTGTTGGCATTGCACTTGTATCCTTTTTATGGAACATGGGAATAATAAAATTCCACCCTGGAATTATTAGAATTTCTCTATTAAGGAGGAAATGGCTTATAGAAGGGAAACTTCTATAAACTTGAATATCTCTTGATGTATATCCCTATGTTTAAGATATGGACGAGTGAATATCTGTGAAAACAGACTCCATGTTAAAAGTAAATTATCTGTTGTTTTTTTTAATGCCTCACTATTAATGGTTCCTTAGGAATGTTCTTTCAGATTGAAACCCTTAATACTTATATTGTGTCATTGTAAATTCATGGGCATTAGAGTTGGAAAGACTTTGGAAGTCTTTCAGCCCTTTTATGTTATAAAGAAATTTCAGAGGTCAAGCAACTTGTCTGTCGTGCCATTTTTAAGTTGTTGACTTGGTCTAAAATCTGAGTAGCGATTTTTTTTAAAAAAATTCTTTTTGTTTGATGGAAGATGTTAAATGAGTACATTTCTAGTTTGGAAAAAATGAACTATATGTGGACAAGGTGCCGGTTTGCCAGGAATAAATGACATATCAATTCAGGAAATTCCTGAATTCTGTGGTGTGCCCTGCTGAAGTCTATCTGTAAAAAGTGTGGTGATTATCCATTAAATTCTGCCTTTAAAGACTTTGAGTAATAACTATGATCATATAAACAGTCTTAGTTAAAAAATAATATAGGTTAATAAAATACTTAGGTAATAATAGAGAATTCATTTTAGACAAAACAATAGGAAAAATCAAAATGCTTGTCTGATGAATGAACTGTTTAATAATGTGGCTCTGGTATCTACTACCCATATAATGAAATAAACATTATAATACTTGAAAATTAGGCAGCATACAACCTCTAGTAAGCAAATATGGTACTAATGCTTCTTGGAGAACTAACCAGACTATTGCTGTATTTGTCAGGAGGTTCCGATGAGCTTCCTAGGAAGGAAATTGTGGCTTCTTGGTGTAATAGAACGTGGCAGAAACAAAATCCGGGTGCAGGAGGTTTGGTAATAGGACAAGGTAGTGTGCACCTTTGTCGAAGGGCCAAGAGGCACCCCTGGCAGTGGGTACTGGTGGTGGTTGGTAACAAGCATGCCTATATAAAGGTCACTGTGTGACGAACTGTAGATGCTAAGTCTGGTGGGGCAGGTAGGTCTGCAATCAGAGGGAGGAGTTTTATAAGGGACACTGAGCAGTTGTTCTGAATATCACCAATTTGCTGCCATACTTGATTTCATTTTACCATCTGCATGTGCAGCTCTCCACTGAGAGGTAAAGTAAAAGCACCTTAAGGCACGTGGCAGGAATCTGTGTGCGTGGGCAGCAGTAGCCTGGAGGTCCCTGTGGGCTAGGGTAATTATTAAACATTTAGTAGTTTAACCAAATTTGAGCGACTGTTGGCTTTGTCATTTAAGTAGCCATTTTATTTTTAATTCTTATAATCTGGTCTTCCTAAAAGATTTTAATGCAGTAGAATTAGAATCACAGTATATGGATTTCTGAATTGGAAGGGGTCTTAGATATAACCTAGTCCAACCCCCTTTGGTCTGTGTAGGAATTGTTTTGTAAATGTGTAAAACAATCATCTCACTTTCAGTCAACTGTTTTATTCCACTGTTATGTGTGTTGTAGATAGAAATTGAGGATGGCCAAGGCTCAGGTGCAGGTTGATAGCCAGTGTTCGCAGGACAGGACGATTAGTGGTCATTGCGTATCAGAACACAATCCCTTGGGAGATAAAAATTATTTTCGGTTTAATGATTTAATGTTTTTTCTGACTTGAGTACAGGATTATATCTTTTATATCTATAAATAACACAATATCTGTAACTTATTAGCTGCCCGGTGTATATTTTCTGAATGAAGTGGAATAAATTAAATTACATACCCCTGAGGTGAGAACTTTTCATCCTTTTAGAGCTGCATACAGCATTAGCAAGTACCTCCAGCTAAACACTGGGAAATTATTGGGTTATTAACTGCAGTGCATCTGCACACCAAGACTATTTAGTAAGAACTTTCAAATACTTACATCCATTTTTAAATTATACAAATACCTATTTTCTGGTCTTTAGTACTCGCTCTGCCTTTGGAAGGATTTTCTTGTGTTCTTGCTATGCATTTGCCACGTGTATCCTACAGGCATACAGACGACTTCATTTTCCCTGAATTTGTTCCTTGCCATCCATCTCTGCAACTTTCACTGGGGCCGACTTCAGAATGTGCACTCAGTGGCCTTCCTCGTACTACTGTTTCTACCTGTTGAAATGCTACCCATCCTTCAGAGCCAAAGCCTTAATGCCACCCTTTTTGTGTATGTTCTACACCTTAATACCTACATTTGGATAAAATTTGTTTCCTTTGAACCCTGATATCTTTGGACCTCCTTTGTGACACTCTGTAAATGTTTACCCCTTTATATTATTCTGTCTGTTATATAAGATATAATATTAATCTTCCCCCAACCACCCTCTTCTGATCCTCTGCCTTTCCACACCCTAGTCGTAAGCTCCTTAAGGCAGAGAGTATCTTGTGGTCGTGTCCACTTGCATCCTATATCCAGTGGAAATAAAATGAATACATGAACAAATGAATAAAATAATGGAAAAGAGGCTCAGTTATTAAGGAGGGGACCAAATGGATTATTTCTGTCCCATGAATGTTAATACTGAGGAGTGTCAAATAAAAAGGGAAAATGGACCTATATGTAGAAGTATGCTTATTTGGTTTCATGGGAATAATAAAATACTGAAAAGAGAACATTTCATTTTTGTTTTACTCCAGTCCTTATAGCTTATATTGAAGTGAGTTTCAAAATTTAAGTAATTCCCATCATTAACTGTACAGTCTTGGATTTGATTTATATACTGTATTGATAACTTGAACATTAGGAAATGTGCACACATTCAGTAAAAGTTGAAAATGATTTGAACATTTTTAAATATAAGAATGGAAGTTATTCTAGATACATTTTAATCAATTGCTTGAATTATTTTGGTTTTTTTGCCCCACTAATTTTAATATTGTTGGCATTCTTTACTGGAAAAACTCAGGAGGAGCTAAATTAAGCAAAACTTTCCTAATAGTTTCTAAAAGAATATCAAGATTTGGAATTCTGTTAAAACTTAGTCTTCCACTCCATTTCATAATTTGTGTACAGAGAATTTGGATTCCACCTTGACAAACTGGTAGGTTTAGTTAAGAAGTATTCCTCCAGCCGAACTAATTCCAGTTCCTCAGGACCCACGTGGTTGGTGTGTTTGCGTGCGCATGTGTGCACGTCCAGGACAGTTGAATGCAAGATCCCTGAAAGAAGGAACTGCGTTTTCTTCTTCCTTTTGCTGTATCCCAAGCATTTAGCATGGTGCCTGGCATCTTGTAGCCCAGAATAAATATTTGTGAACGAATGAACGAATATGTACCATCTAGGAATTTAGATTTGATTTTTTTTTTAGTCAGAATTGGGTAATAATGTCTGAAGGCATATGTGAGATTGATAGCATTAAACAAGTATTTATTGGTTATCTGTTCTATTCAGCATTTTATTCAATATGATTGACCTACGTCTTGAAATATTTACCCAAAAAGTGATATTAGATCTGGAAGCTGTTTTATAATGGAGTCTAGCTGAAACCAGTTGATCATTGTTAAAGCTGTAGAAGTTCATTGTACTGTTCTCTCTTCGTTTGTATATGTTTGAAATTTTTCATCATCATAAGCTTTAAAAATGTTCCTAGTCAGTAGAATAGTGGTCAGAATACTTTGCTTCTATTTTGACTTCCTCCACTTATTAGTTGAGTGACCTAGAGTAAGTTCCTTATGTCTCTTCATTATGGGTTTCCCACCATAAAATTAAGAATTATTACTATTCTTTTGACCTTAGAGAGTTACTATGATCAAATGAAGTTGTGTATATGAAGATCAAATATTATGCAGATAGAAGGTGTTATTAACAAAACGAATTCCTGCCCTCAAGAAGTTTGTAATTTTGTGGAGGAAGCCAACATGTACACAGATCTCTGTATGGCACGTTGGGAGGATGGACTTTCATTTTTTCACCCCACAGAGTGAAAGTATGAATGGAGCTAGTTACTTCTGAAAAGACATGCGTTGGATTTATAGTAATTATAGTAAAATACAATCTTTAATCTGGGTATTGGTAATTGGTGTCAAGTTTACCCAATGCTGTATCATTTTCATTAATGGATTATTGTAGGAGGATCTGAGGAGAAAGTGCTCCTGGAAACACGCTGTCAAAACTGATTTCTGTTGTATTTCACTATTCAAATTAAGGAGAAGTTGAATTCTTTGCGTGTTCTCTTTCTCTCTCTCATAAAGATTTTATTTTTAGGGGCGCCTGGGTGGCACAGTGGTTAGGCGTCTGCCTTCGGCTCAGGGCGTGATCCCGGCGTTATGGGATCGAGCCCCACATCAGGCTCCTCCAGTATGACCCTGCTTCTTCCTCTCCCACTCCCCCTGCTTCTGTTCCCTCTCTCGCTGGCTCTCTATCTCTGTCGAATAAATAAATAAAATCTTAAAAAAAAAAAAAAGATTTTATTTTTAAGTAATCTGTATACCCAACATGGGGCTCGAAGTCACAACCCCAAGATCAAGAGTTGGATGCTATTCCGACTGAGTCAGCCAGGTGCCCTTTTCTCTCTCTCTTTTTATTTATTTTTATTTTTTATTTTTAAAGATTTTATTTATTTGATAGAGACAGCCAGCGAGAGAGGGAACACAAGCAGGGGGAGTGGGAGAGGAAGAAGCAGGCTCATAGTGGAGGAGCCTGATGTGGGGCTCGATCCCATAACGCTGGGATCACGCCCTGAGCCGAAGGCAGACGCCTAACCACTGTGCCACCCAGGCGCCCCTCTCTCCCTCTTTTTAAATTTCAAATCTCAAACAAGATTATTCCTTTTTATGTCACATATTGGCATTTTTTAAAAGATTTATTTATTTGAGAAAGAGCGTGGGGGGAGGGGCAGAGCGAGAGAGAGAATCCAAGCAGACTCCCTGCTGAGTGCGGATCTGTTGTGGGGCTCCATCTCACAATCCTGAGATCATGATCCCAAACCAAGAGTCGGTCACTTAACTGACTGAGTCACTCATGTGCCAGTCAGGTCTTTTAGAGATTTATTTATTTACTTATTTGAGAGAGAGAGAGAGAGCGAGCAGGGTTGGGGGGAGGGACAGAGGAGTTGGAGAGAGAATATCAAGTAGACTCCCCGCTGAGCATTGAGCCCAGGTCGGGGCTCGATCTCACAACGCTGAGACCATGATCCGAGTGGAAATTAAGAGTCAAACACTCAATCGACTGAGCCATCTAGGCGCCCCCATTTTTAAAATTTCTTAGTGGAAACCAGGGAACTATCTGGGTGGTTTCAAGTTTTTAGATAATGTCGTCTACATTCCAACCTTGTAGAATCACTTACGGAAGTTATTAAGTAGCTTTGGGTAAAAATGGGGTGTTTTCTTATTGAGCCATGAGACAGATTGAAAGATTGGGCTAGAAGAGACTCCTAGTGCTAATCATGAATGAAGTGTATTTAAATTATGGAAGTCCCCTTAAAGAACTGGGAAGGAAAGCATCCTTTCTTTGAAATAATGCGCTTTTTTCACATTAAGACACAGATGAAACGTTGTGACATCCTGCTATTCATTACAAATTATTTTTAAGCCCATGGGATTTAATCAGTGGTAATTAGACTAGAAATTGAGGTGGTTGATGCCAGTTGGTTTCTCAGCTAAACCGGTTAGTATTGCAAAGAGAAAAACTCTGTTTCAGAGGCATTACTGTCTATCCTTTACCTGTCAGCTAACTCAGAATGATGGGATCCATCTAAAGGAGAACCATGTAAGAGCATAGCATGGTTGAGGGGTGCCTGGGTGGCTCAGTCGCTTAAGTATCTGCTTTCCACTCAGGTCACGAATCCTGGGTCCTGGGATTGGGACCCTGCTCAGTGGGGAGCCTGCTTCTCCCGCTCCCTCTGCCCTTCCCCTCACCACTTGTGTTCTCGCACACCGGGCTCTCCCTCTCTCTCTCTTTCTCAAAGAAATAAATAATCTTAAAAAAAAAAAAAAAGCATGGTCGACTCAGTGGTACCAATTCTGAATCCTAGAAAAACAGGACTTTTGAAATTAGTTAAGAGTAGCATCATTGTTTATGAAAAATGGTAGTTTTATCCCCACCTTAGTTGATAAAGTTGAGGGGTGAATCCATCATTAGGCAAATAGAGAACAGTCTGGAGCTGTAGCTTGTGATCTGAAAGGACCACACACTTTCACGGTGTGGCAGAAGATGAACAAAGATGAGGTAGAGGTGAGAGATACAGTGAGATGAGGCTGTAATACGGTGATAGAACCTGGATAGCTTATGTAAATCTGAAATTTCTTAGACTTCAAAATCTAAAACCTAGTGATCTGAAAGTAGATGAGAATTCTGGCAAGTTTAGGAAGGCCTCAACCAGTACTTGTTGAAAAAGTAAACTCAGTATCGTTCTTTAATTCCATAATAATAACATGGAATTTTATTTCCTGATGGCTTTTTCTTGGGAACTTTATTTTCACCATCTTCACATTGTCCTTTGTGCCTAGCGCTCAGATATTTGTGCAAGTGACGCATGCAGTAACGTAGAACGTATGCTTCCCGTTAGAATGTAAGCTTCATCTGGGCAGGAATTTTTGTCGGTTTTGTTCACTGCTTTATTCCCGATACCTAGAACAGTGCCTGGCACATAGTTCAGTAAATGTCTCTTGAAGGACCAACTGAACGAATAGTTGAACTGTGACTGAAGATTACTCTTTTTACAGTAATTTTATTGACAATAAAAATGTAAATACCAAAATTTAGTAGATATGTTATTTTCTATTCATTCATTAGTATTGCACTTAAAACTCATCAGGATTTTATAGTCTTTAATAATTGTAGTAGTAAATTAGATTCTGACTTAGGAAGTAGGAGTTATTTAATAATTTAATGGTTAGCAAGTAGATTGGACACTAAGCTGTATCCCCTCTAAGCTAATTCTTCCACTTATGTTTTCATTAGTTATGAGTTATAATCTTAAATAAAAATATTAAGTGATATCTTAAATGGTTATATCATTTGTAGCAGAATTGACTTAGATGTTTTGGTGGAAATTTTTTAAGACGTGGTTGCAGATTCTCTGGGTTATGAAGTTTTATAAAAAGGGTTGCTACACACTGTCCTGAAGGGTTTGATGTAAGCTGTCAAGCCTTTGTATAAGTGGCTATAGCGGTCCTTACAAGTGGTGAAGCCCAAGTGGCCAGTCCCGGTGTGAACCTCGCCCCAGTACTCCCATTTGATGCTCCCATTACAAGCATCTTCCTTCTCTGCTTAAATCAGTTGATTGTGATCATGTAAGGAATCTGACTTTACTTAGTCATGACCAGCTGTAAAGAATAACAGTGATAGTGATAAGAAGAGGGAGGAGGACAGAGGTGAAGGTGGGGGAGGGAAAGGAAGAAAAAAGGAAGGAAGGAAAAGAAGAAGGAGGCATGGAATGGAATGGAAGAGTATCAGGTATGTTGCTGGGAGTTGTTACTAAAGTAGAATATGAGGCGACTTGTTTGCAGTTTATTATTTAAAATAATTACAATTTTCTGTTCATTGTTCTGGATATTATTGCTGTGTGGTAAATTGGCCCAAAGTTTAGGGGCTTAAAACAACCATTTTCTGATGCTCAAAGATTCAGTGGGTGGGGAATTCTGACAGAGCACAGTGAGAATGGTATATTTCTGCTTCATGACGTCTGAAAGCTTGAAGTGGGGATAAAAGAGCAGCTAGGGGTTTTATTCAGCTGGGGATGTTTTTACCCTTAAATCTGTTGTTTCCTATGGGCTGGATGATGTAGGATAGGACCCGAGCTGGGACTGTAGTCCCACCTTACCTCTCCATGTGGTCTGGCGTCCCTCTCAGCATCAAGGCTTCAGAGTAGTTGGACTTAGATGGTGGCTCATGGCTCCAAAAGCCAGTCGGTGTTCCTAGGAACAGGCAATGTCATTTCTGCCACATTCTGTTGGTTACAAGTGAGTTCAAAGCTTTATAGATACAAGGGGATAGGACATATATTATCTCTTATTGGAAAGAGTGTTAAAGAATTTGTATCTTCCTCTCTCTCTCTTTCTCTTTTTTTTTTTTTTTTTTTTGATAATCATGACATTAGTACTTGGTGATTAGTACAGAAGGATTTATGATAAAAAAAGCAAGACTCCTGCCCCAATTTTCCGCATTTCCAGTACTCAGATACAACTTCTTCTAACTCTGTTTTTGGTGCTTCTGGTAGTTCCATCTGTTAATCTAGATAAAATGCTATGCTCTATTTCTTGATATTTAAACTTCAGATACCTATTGACTTCCTGCTCTGAAAGATGAGGATTTAGCTCATTAGTACTACTGTTCATATCCTTCACCTTTTGTTAGATTGATCTATCTTTATTTCATATAATAAGATAATATGCTTTTGTTCTTTTATTTTTGACAATATCTCTTGATTCTCCATTTAATAAGAGAAGGGTATTTTATCCCCCTATCCTTTATACTCCTTTTAACACTATAACTTTTACCATCTATATTGTTAAAGTTTTTAAACATTTACATTGTGTTCTGCAACCACAACTGTAGGTCCAGTGTTACTAACTCCGTGAGGTCAGAGGAGTCTTTCTTAAATAAAGACATCTGGATTCTCATTTCTTACTTTGCATCACTTTTTAAAAATTGTACTCTATTTTAGTGTACTTATTTAGACCATAATGTTTTTATACTGTTTTGTTTTTCCTGGAGTTTACAATTGCCTTTCTATTTTTTCAGGCACTGTTTGCCTTTATCACAGCCTCAACTTTTTTTTTTTCCCCAAACACTTTATCTTACCACCCATTTCTGTTGAATTGCCCATTTCCTGACGTTTCTCTGAAGTTTTGGTTTACTCTGGACTGGTTATTTACTGGGCCTGATGAACAGTTCTCTTCCTGAGACGTTTTCACTGCTCCTTGGGTTGAGCCACTTATTCCTGTATCCTGGCCTTTCCTCTTTAGTGGTTCACACCCTTGTTTTGCTAGTATATGTTTGCAAGTAACTTCCTAAGAAATTCTGTATGGAAGATAAGCTTTCTGAATCTTCACCAATTTGGAAACAAATTGTTCCTTACATTTGATTATAATTTGACTGTTTTTAGAAGTTTTGGATGAAAAATTTTACCGCTGAACTTGAAAGCCATTGTTCTCTCTCTGTTCAGTATTGCCAATGAGAAATCATCTGCCAAGACAATTTTCTAATTAGTTTTTAGTAACTTTTCTGTCTGGAAACTACTAGGATGTGTTCTTCAGAAATATGTGTCTATGTGTGGTGCTTTTTAAATTAAATTTTCTGGGGGTGCCTGGGTGGCACAGTTGGTTGAGTGTTGGGCTCTTGGTTTTGGCTCTGGTCATGGTCTCAGGGTCATAGGATCAAAGCCTGCACTGGGCTCCATGCTCAGTGGGGAGTCTGCTTGGGATTCTCTCTCCCTCTCTCTCTGCCCCTCCCACTTGTGCTTTCTCTCTAAGATGAATAAATAAATATTCAAAAATAAAGAAATTAATTAATTAAATTTGCTGGGTGTACTGTGAGATCTGTGTGCAGATTTGTTTCATTTTACTTTTAAAAATTACTTCTTTATTTATTCTATTCTCTCTTTCCGAGGTTCTCCTTTGAGTCAGATAATTGATCTTTCAGTTGGGACCTTGAAGTCTCTTAAAGTTCAGTTTTACAGATTGGATCTCTGTGTGTGTCTTGCCTTCTTTTCCTCTCTTTCTAACTATTCTATTCGCTTTGGTTTTGTTTTGCTCTATATTCTAAAGAAATCTTCTCTATTATTTTCCCAACTGTCTATTGAATTTACTCTGGGCAATTATATTTTAACCTCAAAGTATCTTTTTTTGTTGTTCTCAGCCTGCTTTTTCTTTCTTTTTTTTTTAAAAGCATTTTGTTATAGTTTTATGGGTGTAATATGTCCTTGAATAGCTCTAAATGTTTAAAAACTCCATATTATCTTTGTTTTAGTAAATGTGTAGTGTTTAACTTTGTTTTCCTATTGCTGGATTCTTTCAATGCCTGGTGATGTTTGGATATCCTTTGCTTTTTTTAAAAAATCAAGTTTATTGAAATGTAGTTTATATGTAGTAAAAGGTGTCCATTTTAAGAGTGTATTTTTTATGAGTCCTGACAAATTTATATGCCCACATAACCACTGTCAAAGTCAAGATCTAAAACAATTCCATTACCCTAAAAGTTCCCTCAGGACACTTTGCAGTCAGTCTCCTCCCCCTACCCTAACCCTAACTCCTCCCCCTACCTTTGCAGTCAGTCTCCTCCCCCTACCTATAAACTTCTTTCTGTCATTACAAATTATATTTGTCCTTTCTAGAGTTCTGTATACATGGTATCAAACAGCACTGTGTTCTTTTGTGTCTAGCTTTCATCACTAATTTTGAAATTCTTTCATGTTTACTGTATCAGTAGTTCATTCTTTCCCAGTATATGACTTTGCCACAATTTGTATATCCATCCACATGTTGATGGTTATTTGTGTTGCTTCCAGTTTGGGACTATTATGAATAATGCTTCTATAAACATTCATATACGGGTCTTTGTGTTCATATGACATATGCATTCTTTTCATTTACATAAATACCTAGATGTGGTTTGCTGGCTTGTAAGGCAAATGTGTGTTTAACTTTTAAAGAAACTGCCGAACTTTTCCAAACTGGTTGTACCATTTTACATTTCCACCAGCAATGTGTGAAGATTTCATTCAATTTGCATTCTGTTCAACACTTGGTGCTGTCAGTCTTTTTAATTTTAACTGTTCTATATTAGGTGCAGACTGATATTGCATTGTGGTTTTAATTTGCATTTACCTAATGACTAATGTTGTTGAACATCTTTTCATTTGCTTATTGGCAAGTCTCTTACCTTCCTTTGGGAAATATCTATTCAAATATTTGACCATTATTTAAAATTGGGCTATCTTATTGTATCGTGAAAGTTATTTATATATTCTGGAAAAGTGTTTGTCAGGTAAATGTATTGCAGATGTATTCTCCAGGCATATGGCTTACTTTTTTCTTTTTCTTTCTTTCTTTTTTTTTTTAATGATGTCTCTCAAACAGAAGATTTTAATTTTTTCTAAAGTCTGACTTATCATATTTTTCTCTGATGGTTTGTCCTTCTTTTATATCCTATCTAAGAAATCTTTGCTTACCCTAAAGGCACATACATTTTTTTTTCTTACGTTTTCTTCTAGAATTTTACAGTTTTTGCTTTTATGTTAAGTCTGTGATGCATTCAAGTTAAATCTTTGTGTGTGGCTTGAGGTAAGAGTTCATTTTTCTCCTTGTATAGATACCCAGCTGTCCTAGGACTATTTGTTGAAAAGTCTGTGCTTTCTTAAATTTGGATTACATTGGCAACTTTGTAAAAAAATCAATTGACCATGTACATTTGGGTCTATTTCTAGACTCTGTTCTGTTCCATTGATGTATATACCCGTCTTTTTGCCACTGCCATGATGTTTTATTTACTGTAGTTTTATAGTAATCTTGAAATTAGGTAGTGTAAGTTTTCCAGCTTTGTTCTTCTTTTTTAAAATTGTTTTCTGCAATTTTGCCTTTTGCAATTTTGCTAAGAATTTTTACATCTGTGTTTATAAAGGATATTGTTCTGTAATTTTCTTTTTTTCATAATGTGTCAGATTTTGGTTTTGAGGCAATCCTGGCCTTATAAAATGAGTTGATAAGTGTTTACAGCTCCTCTGAAAGATTTTCTGTAGCATTAATATTAATTCTTATACCTTTAATAGAATTTACAGGGAAGTTGTCTGGGCATAGTATTTCATTATGGGAAGGTTTTAACTACAATTTCTATTTGCTTAATGGACATCAGTCTGATGTAGGTAGAATTACTTTTTATAATTTGCATTTTTCAAGATATTTGTGTTTTTCATGTAGGCTTTTGAGTTTATTGGTATAAATTCTTTATTCTTGTCTGTAGACTCTATAGTGATGACCCCTCTTTCATTCTTGTTATTCGTAATTTGTAGGTCCCCCCCCTTTTTTTTTCCTTAACCATACAGATAGAATTTTGGCAGTTTTAATGATGATAAATCAGTTTTTGGTTTCATTAATTTCCTTTATCATTTGTCTCTTGTCTAGTTTATATTTACTTTTATTTTTATTTCCTCTTCCTACTTACTTTGGGTTTAATTTGTTCTTTTAGCTTCTTAAAATAGAAGCTTAGCTCATTGATTTTAGAATTTTCTTTTCTAATGTAAGCATTTATGTTGTTTTATTCTCCTCCCATAAATTTTGGTATATTTTGGTTCCATTTTCATTCAGTTCAAAATACTTTAACTTTGTTTTGGTGATTCTTCTTTGAGCTTGGGTTACTTAGATTTGTGTTCTTTAATTTCCAAACACATGCAGGGTTTTTCAAATTCCTTTCTGTCTAAAATTCTCTTGTGACAAGAGAACAACTCTATATGATTTTAATCCTTTTTCAATTTATTAAGACTTATTTTGGTCCATGTAGTTTATCTGGGTACATTTTATATTTGATTCTTTTAAAAATATTTTACATTTCCCCCCTCACTATGTTTACATTTTCCTTTAGGTCTTTTAGCATATTTATAATATTTACAATAATTGCTTTGATGTCTTTGGTATTTCATAATCTCGGTCTTTTCTGGGTCTCTTTCTGTTCACCGAATTTTCTCTATGTCTGCATGTTTAATTCTTTTTTATTGGATGCCAAACATTATGAATGTTAGTTACATTGTTGATTGCTGGATTTTGTTCTGTTCCTTTAAAGGGTGTTGGTCTGGGGCGCCTGGGTGGCAGAGCGGTTGAGCGTCTGCCTTCGGCTCAGGGCGTGATCCCGGCGTTATGGGATCGAGCCCCACGTCAGGCTCCTCTGCTATGAGCCTGCTTCTTCCTCTCCCACTCCCCCTGCTTGTGTTCCCTCTCTCGCTGGCTGTCTCTGTCTCTGTCTTATAAATAAATAAATAAATAAATAAAAATCTTTAAAGGGTGTTGGTCTTTGTTCTGACGGATAGTAAAGTTAACTTGTGGTTCAGTTTGATCCTTTAAGGCTTATTTTTAGTTTTTATTTTTTGTTTTTGTTCGTTTTATGGGGAGGGGATCCAGTAGTGCAGGCTTTGCTTTAGGGCTAGTGTAGGCCCACTACTAAGGCATTAGGCTTTTGTAGTCTTTTCTTCTCAGGCTGATGGGAACAAACTAAAAAGATTTCTTGCCCTTTGTGAGCTCTAGGAATCATTCAGTTTACAATTTCCTAGTCGTTTTTCTTTCCTCAGAAACAGTTTTTGCCTGGTCTTGTGCATTTCCATGTGCGCAGGTTGATATTCAGGAAAGGACTCAATAGATCTCCCCCCACCCCCATGTAGATTTCTGAAGCTTTTTCTCTAGGTGGCTTTTTGTTCAGTACTCTGTCTTAACAAATTTTAGTCACCTCAGCCTCCTTGTCTTCTTAGCTTCTTGATATCTTCCTACTCAACTCAGTGATACTATAGTCCTCACTTTGGGTTCCTTCTCCCTGTGCCTGTGGTCTGGAAATTGCCTCCACACAGAAAGCCACCAGGGCAGTTTAGGGCTTCCCTTATTGATTTCCCTTCTCTCAGGGATCACCATTCTATACCACCTAGAGTCTAGTATCTGAAAACAGTTGTTTTATATATTTGTCCAGTTCCTAGTTGTTTGTGGCAGTTAAGTCTGAACCTTCTTGCTCTCTTACTGCCTTGTATATCCATTAAATTTTTTAAATAAAAACTGGGTAGCTAGTATGGCTGTTAAATAAGACTTTTTCCTCCCTGCTAGATCTCACTTCTTTTTTTTTTTTTTTAGATTTTATTCATTTATTTGAGAGAGAGAGAGCACAAGTGGGGGGAGGAGCAGACTTCCTACTGAGCAGGGAGCCCGATGCGGGGCTCAGTCCTGGAATTCTGAGATCATGACCCGAGCTGAAGGCAGACACCTAATCGACTGAGCCACCCAGGTGCCCCAAGATCTCATTTCTGAGTGGAAATTCTGGGTGGCTCATTTGGAGCAGGGATGGAGTATCTTTTATCAGGCTCAGTTGGTGTAGGGGTGAGAGTATCTTTTATCAGGCTTTACTTTTGAGTGAATGGGAAAATTGGCTGTCAGGTTGAGGAAGAACCCCCAAATTAAGAAGGGTTTTATCCCAATGTCCTCGGTATGGGGATGACAGTGGGGATGCTGACTGGGGCCGTTACCGGGTACAGACCTTCCTTCAGTTGCCTCCCCTGCATGGGCTGCATTTCTCTCTCCCTTTCTCCATCACACCTGCTGGCTCATCCAGCTCCTGCCTCCTCCACAGTGCCCTCATAGCTTGTTCTAGGGCACTGGCCTTCCCTTCAGTAAAAATATTTGAGTGTGCCCCTGATACTCACTGACTTAGAAAAATTATGTCTGCATGCAGATATATATTAAAACACAAAAGTGATGATTTTGAAATGAATAAAAAAAAAGCCTATAATTAAAAGGTAATTTTCTTAATATGGTTCCTGAATTACATGCTCACCAATCTAGAGACCACTGTCTTTTTGGTGACTTTCTCTGTCACATTCCTCCATCAACTTGCTTCTCTTTATTTTCAGTCATTCAGAAAATCTACTAAATTGTCAATTTTTTGATGGCATCTTTCTTTACTTATGGATTTTATTTCTTTTTTCTTTGGTAGTATATTGAGAAAGACTGGACGCAAATGTTTACAGTGGGTCTGCCATTTTTTTTTTTTCTTCTTCTTCTTAGAGAGGGAATGGGGAGGGACAGAGGAAGAGAGAGAATCTTAAGCAGGCTCCACGCCCAGCACAGAGTCCTAGGCAGGGCTTGATCCCCCAACCCTGAGATGGTGACCTGAGCCAAAATCAAGAGTTGGACGCTTAGCGGACTGACCCACCCAGACACCCCACATCCGCCATGTTGAAGTGGAAGTCCCATCTGATCTATTTCTTAAAACTTTAAATAAATAAAATGTCCTTATTTCTTGCAGTTCAGTTTTGGTTTACCGAGTGGGAACAGAAGGGTGTCGCTAAAGGTAGTAGCCTAAGAATTGCTTATAACCTGCAGGAGGTTTTATTTATGCAACAGTCTTCACATTTGGATAGATCAATAGTAGTGTGACTCAAGAAAGTAGCCCGCACATTTCACCGGGAGCAAAAAAGTTGAAGAACACATTTTCTGGAGACATATGGAAATCATGTGAGATAGACTTTTCCCCCATTTCTGTGACATTCCTTAATTTTGTGGACAGTCTAATCATCTGGAAAAGAGCCGTATATGTAGAAAGAACATTGTCGCTGTCTTCCAGTTGCCTGTTGCACCTGGTGATCTACAATCATGGTCACTCTTGGTTTCCATACTGTCATTTCTAGGTTTTCATATAGCATCCCAACAGCTGGTGTAAACCCATAACATGCAGTAACTAATTTGACATCATAGTGGGAATGTTAGCCAATTGATTTTTCTTCAGAGAAACCAACTGAAAAAATAAGGCCACTATGAATTAATTCTTTGCAGGAATTTCCCATGTCTGATGATTTAAAAGAATAAATTCTGCATGTAAATGAATCATTACAAGCTTAATTGAAGCTTGTTGGATACTCAAGATTACTCACTGTGGTGTGTTTCTGATGGAGACAGGAAGTGAAAAAGCAAGGTCTATGAGATTTTTTTTGTGCCTGAAGTCTCAGCCAGTCTTTTCATGTTTCTCATTGAGGCTTTGGTCGCTAGGGTAAATGACTCAAGGTATCTATTGCCGCTTAGCTGTTTTTAAGGGGGAATTTCCCCCCACGCTCCTCCCTGCCCCAAAATAGCTAATTATATACTGGAAGTTTCAGTACATTGTTCACAGTTTGTGAAGTCAGCATATTTCTGGAAGCTCACTGTGAATGTAATTCTTCGCTGTACTGATGCTTTTGTTTCTCCATCCCTGCAGCCAGCACTGTACTGTAAGGACACAATTCTATCGCTATTTTTTCCCTCACATTTGATGTGGTAGTTTGCATACAGCTGCAGAGTAGACAGTTACCTTTGAAAGGAACATTTGGCTGCTCTAATTTGATTAAAGAAAACCACCTCAATCATTTCTAGACTGAGAACGTTTTCATTTTAACTTGGCAGTAGGAGTTGGGAATGTACTCACTGCACTTAGATATGTGGGGGAGCACTCAGGGAACAAAACCAGCTCCTCAAATGGAGACAGCTTTGGTGCAGTTGTTTCTGGTTTTTTGTTGTTGTTGTTGGGTTTTTTTGTTTTGTTTTGTTTTTAAGGCAAGCAGTGTTCTATACGATTGAATCACCTTCTCTTTCCCTCCCAAATTT
Organism: Ailuropoda melanoleuca; assembly: GCF_002007445.2. Lineage (NCBI taxonomy): Eukaryota > Metazoa > Chordata > Mammalia > Carnivora > Ursidae > Ailuropoda > Ailuropoda melanoleuca. The sequence goes on along the minus strand of NC_048218.1, from coordinate 142,849,943 downwards.
TCTACGACCTTGATTTTCACCTCTGTCCCCTTTTCACGGGCTTTTCCTTAGCATTTCCTGTAAACTGATTGTGGCAGGGGTAGAATGCTACCCTAATGTGATTTGAAGGACTTGGAGGTCCTTAAAAGAATTCTCCCATTTTTATATAAAAAGAAACCTCCAAATCATGAATGACTATGAATTGGACATGCTTTCTTGGCCACCATTGAGTGGGAATTTAGTTGCAAGTTGCACAGAAGAAAATTGCTTGCCAGCAGAAGCCTATATACAGCCCTAGTGCTAGACAGTTATTAATTATCTCACATATGTCTCCTGAGATAGAAGAAAGTCTGGTCACCAGTTAGTATGACAGTTGAAAATATAATTTGCTGATTGTGGGTTGGCATCTACTTTACCCATATGTTATTGGAAATAATTGAGCAGGGGCTTAGTCTGTAGGGTAAACCATGAATGAATTCATGAACCACAGTTCAGCAATGTAACATATGGTGTTCTTGGGAAGGTACTATGGTGGCATCCTAAAAAGTTTGTGAAATTTTAAATAAAAAGTATGAGGGTACACATAGAGTCTTGGAAATACAGCCATATTATTATTAATTGAGCCTTGGATATTATTGATAACCTAAGAGTCGAGGTCAGATGTGGTCTCACATGCTCCCCCATGACAGTATGACTTGACCACATTGTACTTCTCACCTGTCTAAGCTTTAGTTTCTTCATTTGTAAAATTAGGACACATATTAAATGATGTTTCTGAGTTTAGGTTCCTGTTATGTGTTTGACACTTGGCAAATACTTGGTTACCTCACTCCCTCTTCCTCTCCTCCTTAGTATCACCATTCAACTACTTGGAATGTTTTGAGGGAGAGTGGTTTTGTTCATGGAACGTGTGGCCAAACTCAACGAATTCCTCTTGACATTCTCATATGTGCACTCTCATTCTCTTGGACATAAATTGTTAAGTCCAGGAGGACTCTATCAAGTCTGCCTAGCTTCCCTATGGATAATAAGCCCTAGGCAGACATTTTATCAGTTAAGATATGAGCACAGTGGATATGGAAATTGTTCAGCAAACATTAGCTGTTGGATAGACTTACGTTGTCATCTTGAATTCTTTTCCATCTTGTGTCATTTCTGGGTGCTAAAATAATTTCCACATTTAATCTTAAGATTTAATGAAGTCACCCTGGTCTGCTCTTCCTTTTGAGAGTTAAGGCCAAGAGGCAATCTTCCTGTTTTGTTTTCACACACAGTTGGGAGAATGTCAATCTTTTCAGTCACGTCTGAGTCATGGAAGCATACAAAGACTGCAGAGGGACTGAAAAGATAATTGTCCAAAGGCCACTGCTACATCTGGATTTGGCGACCCAAGATTTGTAGTAGATATAACTTCGTAAATGTAGTTGAATCCCTGGCTAGCTTACAATGTTGTTCTGTTCCATAATATAACTGAAAAAATTACCTCAATGCAATAAAATATTGCAAAAAGTAATGCTTGCTGTGTTTGTTTTGTTCAGCTACCAAAATGATAACATCAAACAAGATTTTAAAAGTTAATTACCAGTGATTGAGGATTTAATTTATTGATGTAATTGTTGATTTAATTTGAATATGTTTTTGGAGACCTGTAGAGATTCTGCAGAGAAATGCTGACTACTAATTCTTGATGTCACTTCAGACTTTCTTTTTCCTCAACAAAGAATTATTGTGGTATTTCTCATATATAATCGCCTTTTCACTCATTTATGGAACATAGGAAGTAGCAGGAAGATCGGTAGGTGAAGGAAGGGAAGAATGGGGGGGTAAACAGAAGGGGGAATGAACCGTGAGACTATGGACTCTGGGAAACAAACTGAGGGCTTCATAGGGGAGGGGGTGGGGCATGGGATAGGCCGGTGATGGGTAGTAAGGAGGGCACGTACTGCATGGAGCACTGGGTGTTATACGCAAATAATGAATCATGGAACATTACATCAAAAACTAAGGATGTACTGTATGGTGACTAACATAACATAATAAGTTATTATTAAAAAAGTTTAAAAAATAAAAATATACTTTTATATAGCCCAGTACTACTGAATACTGTCCAAGTCCTACTGTTAGTGTTCCCAGATACATCTTCTTGTGTGGACTATAATCTGGGTGACAATGTTAAACATTCAAATCCAGTGAAATTATTGAACGTGTCTAATGAATTGCATGGAGCCTGAGACCAAGATTTGGTTTTGTTCTGTTTTTTAATAATGAATGTCTCATTCCTTTTTCCATGGCGGTTGTCTCCTTAAGTCCTATTAAGTAGAGTTTTTCTCACAGCTGGGAGGGATTGTTATTCCCATTTATAGATAATGAAACTGACACAGAGAATTGAAATGGTCTGTTCAAGGTCACCTTGACTCCAGGTGTCATTTCCCACATTTTAGGATTTTCTTACTAGTACTTAGAGGTGTGTTAGTCATGCCGGGATCATTTGGATAGGACTGTTTTGGTTATGCCTGTTTGGGAATTAAATGCGAGTAAACTGGATGCTGGCAAGGACACACTGATTATTTAAGGAGGTAACTGGCTCCAATTACCAGGAACTGGGGGTAATAATCGCTTACTTCGGCATATTAAATGCCATCTCTATTTTAATTTAATTTTTCTAACAATTTGTTTTAATAGTCCTACGTAGTGACAAATGCTCATGGAATCGGGACTGTTAAATAGAGTGATTTGTTGGGGTTCATGCTGCTCCTCACCATGGTAGCAGTCAGTTTTCCGTGGCCTTGCCCCCCCAGGCCAGTGAGAAAAGGAAGAGTGTGGCAGGTCAAAGGAAGTACACTCACCTCTGAACCTGGCATGAGAAGTGCTGACGAGCGTGTCACTTACGCTCCTGATGACTCAGCATTTCCTGGTTTCTCTCTGTCGCGGTGCTGGGGCTAATAATATCGAATGACCTTGGTCCAAACTGAGCGTTTCAGGGAACCTTTGGTTTCCTCATCATCAGACATTTGAAATCAGAAATCCTTTCCTTTCTTTCGCACATTAATTAACGGTACTAGGTATGAGCCATTGTATTCTGCGTTGGATTACATGCCTTTTGTTCTTAAGATTAGAAGTAGCTTCGGCTCTGGAGTATAATAAATAAATACATCCTTACCTCTCAACGTAAGGCAGTCCTGTTGTATATAGAATTCGTCTGCTGTTTGTGTTGTTTCTGTGCAGTCCGAAGACTGGGGCAGAGGTGGAAGGAAATGAAGTTCAAACCACAGTTGCAGTGTATTTGCTGCATTGACTTCAGGAAAGGCTTAGGGACCCAGGATGCCCAGCAGGGAGGGAAACTGGATCTGTTCCATCGGGACCCTCATCGCTCTCGGAATAGTCCAGCACAGCCCACTCTGTGAGTGAAACCAAGTTGTATTTACTAATTTGTTTTATGTTTAGAACTAGCCAAGATTATTAGACTAAGAAGCTATTCGTATTGAGGCAGCTGGAGATGAAGCATTTCAGAAAGCCTTGACAATTTTAGAAAACCTTGAAAAATTTTTACCTGTTTTCCGCTGTTATAACATCAATTATAGGATGTGGTTGAGAGTTTGTCCATGTTGACAGCCAGGTTGTTTAAAAATTTATGAAGCAGTTTTAAAGTTATTTTATACATTATCCAGACATGAAATTTCTCTAGAAATACATTTTTCTTATTAAAGACAATTTTAGGGGCACCTGGGTGGCACAGTCGTTAAGCGTCCGCCTTCGGCTCAGGGCGTGATCCCAGCATTCTGGGATCGAGCCCCATATCAGGCTCCTCCACTGGGAGCCTGCTTCTTCCTCTCCCACTCCCCCTGCCTATGTTCCCTCTCTCGCTAGCTGTCTCTGTCAAATAAATAAAATAAAAATCTTAAAAAAAAAAAAAGACAATTTTAAAGCAGTAGTTTACAGTGAAGAGATACTTAAAGCAAAAATAATGGTGTGTTTAAAATGGATATTTATTCTTACTTCTTTATGTGTTTTTATCTTTACAGAGGCCCCTAAATAGTGAGCATTTAGCTGCTTCCAAGTAAGCAAAAGTAAAAAATTCCTACAGAAAACATAGCCCTGACCTTTTTGCACATGTAATCCAAACGAAAAGTTAGCTTTGAAGTGGTGTCTTGTTACATAATCGTACTGAAAGTATGCAGTAATATGTATTCCTTTGAATGTCTTTCATTCAGAAACATATTTTTGTTTATTTGACTGTCCTACCAGCTGAAAATGGATTATGTTCTGGTTGTTCATCTAACCACCCAACCTCAAAATACTTGAGAAATTACATGAAGAGCTTCATTCCAAAGCATAACATTTTCAGAGAGGTTCAGACCATTGGAAGATTGAACATGGAATTTCACTCCATAGATGATTAAAATAAAAAACAAATAATGGAAGAAACTAAGCAGAATTTAGAAACCCAGGTTTTGCCTGACAGAGCACCTGTCCAATCAGCAGTAAATTATTTTAAAGAGTATGTACTTTCTAGAGGGTACTTAGTGTGGGCCATTTGTTTCAGACATGTCTACAAGCATTTCTACCAGACTGTTTGGCCAACTCAGCATGAGGGAGTAGAGTGTTCAGAAGCATCACAAATCATTGCAAAGAGTATGGGAATTATGACCAGTACCGGCAAAAACAAGTGAAACCCCTTCTTTTCTTGCGTGTTCTCTGAGCTGCTGCTGTAGGAACCTGAGGGTTGGTAGCATTTGCTTAAGACTCTCAAGTTTCTGGTGCTGCCCACAGTACAAAAAGTGGCATTTTGATTCCTTTTGAATCTCCTCATCTGATTTATTGAGCATCCTGCATATTGAGAATTTCTCTGCAAGAAATTCTACTTATTACTAAAAAAAAAAAAAAACCTACTATAAGAGATTTCTTCTTTTAAGATTTTATTTATTTGAGAGAGAAGGGAGAGCACAAGGTGGGGGTGGGGGCAGAGGGAGAGATTTGGTCTTGAGCCCAGTGCTGGGCTTGATCCCAGGACCCTGGGATCATGACCAAGCTGAAGGCAGACACTTAACCGACTGAGCCACCCAAGTCCCCCATCTGAGATTTCTAATTTTTGTGATTGTTTGGCATTTATAGGGAAGTCTTTTTGTTGAGTTGCCTAATTGAGGAATTGAATCCTCCAGTTAAGAAAACCTAGTTAATTGCAAGTTGTCATCTCTCCTGACCATTAAGACCCATTTTCAAAGAATTAGAATATGACAAATATATTGAACACTAAAACTTGTAATTTAATACTTTGTTGATTATTGAGAAAATATTTCAAGATTTATACTTTACGGTAATCCTTCCCAATTGCAGTTATGATGAACATGGCCTATTCCTGCTATTTAGAGAATTGCAGTTAGTAAAATGTTAACTTGGTTATATGACCTGGCTATCCATGAAAGTGGAGAGAAGGCCTTATGTCTTGTCTGTCGAAGAAACAAAATCTATTGTGTTATGTTTTGGTTAGATATAAAATTTTATTTATTTACTTTTTTTTTGGTGGGGGGGACAGGGGGAGAGAGAATCATAAGCAGACTCCATGCTGAGCTTGGAGCCCAACGTGGGGCTCCATCTCACAATCCTGAGGTCATGACCTGAGTCCAAATCAAGAGTCAGATGCTTATCTGACTGAGCCACCCAGGCGCCCCTAACTTCACTCTTTTAATCCAAAGATTATGGAGGGAAAGTTTGAGAGGTTGAAATGGGAGTAGTGAAAGGCAAGCAGGGAGTTTAGGTAGAGAATAAATGGAGAAGACAAGTGTATAAGAAAATTCTGAAGTATAGAGGTAAATAAAGTAGAGAATGACCAAAAAAATTAGAAGAGATCAAATTAAAGAAATAAATCATTTCTTAAAGTTTTGAAATATCATGAGAATGTCAAAATTAGGGTGGCAGAAAACTCCTGGTTCTGAGAGAGTATCCCTAGATTAGACAAAGACAGAAATGACGTTAAAGAAAAAAAGTAGAAGGAAAGAAAAAACACCTAAATGTGCAGGAGAGTAATTAAGAATTAAAGTGAGTTTGGATCCAAAATTGGTAAGGGCTACAACTGCAGTGTGGTTTATCTTAAATCACCGACCTGTTACCCAAAACCCACATTTGTTTGTTCTTTTCATATTATGTTTTTGGTGGGAAACATAAAGTAAATTCTTCTTGCATTCATCAGCTTTTGGTCTTATGGTAGAAAAAATATGGATAAAAATGTTGTCCTGGGGCGCCTGGGTGGCACAGCGGTTAAGCATCTGCCTTCGGCCCAGGGCGTGATCCCAGCATTATGAGATCGAGCCCCACATCAGGCTCCTCTGCTATGAGCCTGCTTCTTCCTCTCCCACTCCCCCTGCTTGTGTTCCCTCTCTCGCTGGCTGTCTCTATCTCTGTCGAATAAATAAATAAAATCTTTTTAAAAAAAATGTCCTCCCTGACATGCAAATGAGAGTTTTTGGTCTGTTCTACATGTTGTAAAATTCCTATTGGTTTTCATTATTGGCATTATTATATGTGGTATCTTGTGCTTCTTATCCAGTTACAGAGAAGCCTTTGTCATATGATGTTAAAACATGAACTGACTTCTTTAGAAGGATAAGTAGTAATCAGTTGAGGACATTGGATTCTTCATTTCTGCTTCACATCCCCACCACTCTTCATGGGGGAGCATGTGCATTATCCATTTTGCACTTAATTGCATGTGTTTATAAAGACACTAATCAAGTGATAAATGGTGATAAAAATAAAGGGATAATGGTGGTGGGGAATCACTAAAAAACAGTCACTAACAAGTCTACAATTGTAGGGGCACCTGGGTGACTCAGTCAGTTAAGCATCTGCCTGCAGCTCAGGTCATGATCCTGGAATCCTGGGATCGAGCCCCGTGTCGGGCTCTCTGCTCAGTGGAGAGGCTTCTCCCTCTCCCTTTGCTGCTCCCCCTGCTTGTGCTCTCTCGAATGCACTCTCTCTCCCTTAAATAATAAATAGGTAAAAATGTATTTTAAAAAAAAGTCCACCATTGTTTATTTTTTGAAGGGACATTTTAAACAGTCCTAGATACATTCTCAAGGTACATTGCTAAATTTGGTAGGGGTTTGGAAGAGAGATATATACACATATATATTTTAAAGATTTATTTGAGAGAGAGTGAGAAAGTGCATGTGTGCGAGCAGGGGCAGAGGGAGAGAAACTCAAGCCGACTCCGTGCTGAGCGTAGAGCCCAGTGCAGGGCTGGATCCCACGACCCTGAGATCGTGACCTGAGCCGAAATCAGGAGTCTGGTGCTCAACCAACTGAGCCACCCAGGCGCCCCTAGAAGACATATTTTGTATATATTTTGTTAGGGGAAAATCTCTGTCTAGTTTTACTTGATGTGAGGATATGAAGCTTCTGTAGATAAGATATTATAATCATAACTTTGTCAAGAGGTTAGGTTTTTTTAACTTTTTTTTTTTTTAGTAAAATATGCATCACCTAAAAGTGATCATTTTAACCATTTTCAAGCGTACAAGTCAGTGGCATTAAATACATCCACATTGTTGTGGAGCCATCAGCTCTTTCCAAGCCCAGAATTTTATTTCCCCCTCTCTCACAAGAAGATAAAATTTTAAATGACGTTTGGTCACCTGATGAGAGCCAGGCAGCAGTTCATGATACAGCCAGCAGGCTCAGTGTTAGCAATAGAAATAATAGAGGCCCACTAAAGCTAGCTCAAGAAAGAAGGATATTACTGTCAATGCACAGGCCCTTCATGACAATCTTTGCATATTTGTCTTCTTGGGACCGGGGTTCTGGACTCCAGGACCCTATAAGGAGTGCCTGTGGTCTGTCTTGCACCAGGGAGTTGCCCTGAGGGTTTGTCCTCATGGCTTCCTGTGTGTCTTCATACCCAGGGCTTCCTCATAACCTCCACATCCACAGGCCCGGGGTGGTCTTCACAGCTCTGGGTCCGTGTGAGGTTTTTAGTATGGTGCCCACACCCGCATACAAACACTGGTTCTTAGTTCATATTTCAGAGAGTCTGAGGCATGGTGTGGGGGAAACAAGCCCTAATCTGGGAAAGACTGGATTTTCGCCCCGGTTTCTTTCACATGGTGAAGAACGTTGGTTGGCATTTAGTTGTTGTTCTAGCTAAGTTCTGAGTCTTTAAGACGTAAAATACTGTGTCATGAAAATGCAGCTTTAGGATAGTTCTTACATCGTTTTGAAGTTTGACTAAGCGTTTCAAAGCCATATATGTGTTCCTAAACAGGTTTACAATTGCATGCTGACACTGACGGTAGCTTTAAGTCACAGAAACTTGAAGAAGTTTCACCTTGAGAGCACTGAAAATGCTCATGGAGAGTAGGTTGCTGGATGAACGTCATCAGTTCCTGGCCACAGCAATCATAGAACATACTCATTTTGGCGGGAAAGTCATGCTCTTCTGATTGAAAAATTGGAACATCATTACAGAAAACGGATTTTTATTTTAAACCACTGAGCAGAAATGCTGTGTGGCTTCATGATGGCTAGAAGACACCTTACGTATAATTAACTTAATGGCGAATGCTTTTAGCAACACACCCAAATGAGCAACATCTCTTCTGATCCTGGGTGACTTGAGCCCAGAGAAGGGGCAACATGGCGGTGATGCTGGGCCGGCAGGCAGCTCCACAGATCAGCTTCCCACTCCTCCCAGGTTTAGCCCTGCCATTCTGTTTGTGCCTATGTTGGGAGCACTGGTTATGTGACCGGTTCTCTTCCACTGGGGCTTCAAGCACCCTTGCATTGAGAAAAAGGGCCATATGTTTTTTAGAGTTGAAGAAATTATAGACTTTCGGAGCTGCTCATACTCATTTGTTCAGTTTTTGAACCGGGATTATTTAATAGACAAGCACTGCTTGACCGGCATTTCTCTCTCAAGATCACGTTATAGCAGTGGTCTTCCGCTGGGAGCGGTTTTACCTCTGGGGGGGGGGGAGATATTTGGCAATCTTTGGATGCATTTTCTTTGTCATAGCTGGGGAAGGGTACTGCTACTGGCATCTAATAGGTGAAGGTCATGGATGCTGTTAAACATCCCACGAGGCACAGGACAGCTCCGTACTGCAAAGACAATGCAAAACGTTGATTGTGCTGAGGCTCCGAAGGCCTGTGTTACAGAAAGGCGCTGGTTAACATCAGTTTGTAGGAGGCAGAAGGTAGTAAAGTCTGTGGTATAAACTGGGCGAAACAAATAGGCCCAACACTGTCTAGCATTAATAAGGTTAACATTCCTACAGTCAGCACTCTCATGTTAGTACTTTACTTTACCATCAATGCGTGAGAAGGGGAAAACCCAGAGTAGGGATAACTTTCTTCCTTAATTGTTCAATTGGGAATAAGAGGAGATGGCTGGGATGGACAGAGCTAAGGTCAACTGGGAGGTTTGGGATTTGGGAAAATTTGGGAGTGTAGTTTGGGACTGGAATCCACGACGAAGAGCAGGAAGTAAATGTCATTGCATTTGTTCGTTTATTGAATTTTCATTAGTTTTATTTTATCCCTGCTAGGGAATCAGAGCTTTTTGAAAGAAGACTAAGGAAGAAGGGATGACTCTGTTGACCCTTCCTTACAAGAGGATACACTCATCCTCCAGTGGAGGAAGCATGAGGTAGTTCCAGACAACTGACACCTCTGATTAGAGCCCCCTCCAGCTTCAGGGTACATTGCCTCCCATCTGTTCTCTGTTGTCTTTACATATGTCACAGTGGCTGGTCTATCAGGTTTTATGGTTTGTCTTCTAATGCCTCTATTTGTACAATGTCATTAACACATATGCGGGGATTAAATAAAATAACCAGGGGAGAAGAACTTTTGAGATGAATTGAAGTGAATGATTCTGAAGTTCACGAATGTAGTAGATGGCATCGATAGACAGATGAGGCTTTACCTGTTTTCTGTTCATCTAGACTTGACCCTACCAGAGTAGTTTCCCTTCTACTTGACATGGTCTGATATTAACCACGTCCGAGAGGTTTGCCTGTTCGATATGCACTCATCTTCAAAGGTTAGGCTCTGATCTCATCAGCTCCGTTAAGAGCATTTCTGGAAGCGTGAGTGCTTCCGTTGACAATTAAGTTTGTCCCCCCTGGTTTAACTCTGTGTTCTAGCTTGTCCTGCGGGGCCCGTGCTTATGTCACGTGTGCATGTCTCCTTCCCTCAACTGTAATGAAAGATCGTCGTGAATAGAGCTCACGACTTCTTCTTTGGTGGTTAGCATGCTGCTGAGCATACTACAAGTGTTTAATAAATGCCTGTTGTTTGGTGGGTTATGTGAGATATCTATTTCTTTAGAAATTACATCAAAATAATATATACAAAGGCAGTCAAATGATGGGGTATAAAAAAACCTTGAAAAGATTAGTTACTACGGGTCATCCTAACACGGGTTTCCATGGGAACGGTAGGTTTTAGGAATAGCGTCAGAACATATGCAGAAGTGAACACTCTCCCTCAGTAGCAGTAGTTTCTCAACTGAGGGAGATTTTGCCCCCAGAGGACATTTGGCAATGTCTGCAGATATTTTTTGGTCGACAGTTGGAAGGATACTGCTGGTATCTACTGGGTAGTGGCCAAGTACACAGCTAAACACGCTAAATGCACAGGGAAATTCCCCACAAAAAAGAGTTGTCTGGCCTCAAATGTGAATAGTGCCCCCCGTTGAGACACCTCAATCCATAGCCTTGTGTGGACACCACCATGAACATCCTTTACCACCTAAAGGAATGAGAACAAGCAAAAAAGCAGTGCCTACTTTTATATGGAAGAAACGATTATATATTATAAACTCCTAAACAGTGGGAACTGCAGCTATGTACATAAACCGGAATGGTCTGACAGTTAAAAAGATGTGTGATAGCTGCTTATGTAATAAACGGGTGCTTTATGTCTTTGGCCATGACTTTGGAAGGAGAGAACAATAAGTTGAGAGAATTCTCTTAAAGCTGAATGCACCTTTCCATGAGTTTAGAAAATGAGAGGCTTTTGCTAACCCAGAAAGATGTATTTGAATATTACTTTAATAGGCTGGAATTCCTCCAAAAGGTTTGATGGTTATGTTAGAATACTGAAACATGCATCCTTCTGTTTTTCCAAATATTTTTAAAGCTTCCTTGAAGAATACTTGATAATTTTTAAGGTATAAGAATAATATGCTTTCCCTCCTGAAATTAACTTTGGGAGGTAATTTTGCTGCATTCAGTGGCAGAATGGTACAGTGGGGAGGACAGTTCACAGAGGGATCCTAGGCGGGTCAGCTTACCATGCCCTCCTGCCCCCAGTTTCCTCGTTTTCAAAAAGGAGGACTAAGGCTTGATGACCTTGGGCTTTAAAATTCTATGTTCCTATAATTTTAGTATGAAATAGAGAGAGAGAGACATTGTTTGTGCAGTCTTTTATGAGAGAAATTTTGAAGGCTTAAATTATTCCAGTTTGTTTCTTAGAAACTAAAGAAATAATCCTTTTCTACAAAGGCTCACTCCCAGTGTTTAAAGAAAGAAAGGAATTCCTGTTATAAGTAAAAGTTGTCCCCACCTCCAAACAAAATAAAAAGAGTCAAATAAAATTTACAACTGATTTTCAAATGTCATTGTTAGCTAATTTTGAAAATTTTGCCCATTTTCTTCTACGTGTTTATACTTAAGTATAAAGAAAACATTTTAATATACTACTGCTAGTGCAGAGTTTTTCACGCAATTAGGGTTAAGCTAGATGCTTCCATACATTTGCTGTTTGTAGAGGTAAAACACATTTGAAAGCTTTATTAAGGTTTTTAGTCTACCATTTAATAAGTTATTGGGCTCTGAATGAGAGGATGACGCTTTCCTGTGTGCTGTATGGAAAATTAAATGGAAACTTGAAATTTCCTCCTTTTTCCTAAAGTGGCAATTTAGGTACTCACAAGATTGGGGATGTTACAATATCCCAGGAAATGAAGCTTGCTTTTGTGGTGTCTCTATTCTGAAGAGACTGGGAAGTTGGTTCTGGCATATTCCAGTTTCCACAGGGGCCTATTCTAGAACATGGCTATCAGGATTGCCTGATTTGAAGATGATTTTTGGATGGACCCAAAGATGCTAAGTCTTCCAGTTACAGTTTGGATCTCATTCCCAGAGTTAACGTTGCCTACAGTGAATAGCAGTGTGTGACATGGGATACATTCATGAAATAGTGCCTTAGATGACTTCCCACCTAGCAGAGGTTAACTGAGCGCTTCCTGAGTATAAGGCACTTACTATAAGTAATAGGTACAGTGGGGAATCAAAAAGTGTATTAACGGTCGCTATTTTCAATGAGTTGGGAAGAGAGAAGGGACCCATGTAAATTACTGTAATACAAAGAATAAAGCAATATGGACCATTCAGAGTCAGAGATAAAATTCTAGGTTACCTCAGAAGAAGAAATTGTTTAACTTGTGGGAGCAGGGAAGGTAGACTCCACAGAAGAGGTAGACAATGAGCAGAATCACAGAAGTGGAGATGAGCGGCCTATGCTGCCTGGCGGAGAAGTCTGAGGTGTTGGGTTGACCAAAGCGAGAGGGGAAGGGAAGTAGTAGAGATATGCACAAGTGGTGGGAATAATAAGAGAATAACAGAACAAACCAGGTTGAAATAGAATCTAGAGACAAGCAAACTAGTTAGGAGATGGACCATTTTAGGGAGAGAGAAAAAAAAATGGTGGCCTATTTTGGAATAGTTTCCTCAAAATGAGAGGAAAGGTTAAATATGAGAGAGTTGAGTACAAGAATTGGCCAGTCTGGGTAGCTGGTTGGGTGTGTGGGTGAGCAGGGCCATAGAGTCAGCAAGATGAATTGGGGCTGGTTAACCTGAGTGAGAGAACGGTGGTTCAACTGTTAGAAGTAGGACTCCTAGGAGAAGGAAGCGGGTTTGAGGGACACCAGTGAGATCTGTTTAGAACGCGTTGAGTTACATGTGCTCTCAGGAAGTAGCCGAGGCAGAGTTATAGTTGAAGTACAGGAAATTGCAAGATCCAGAGAGGAGTCCAGAAAACCTGTGACATTCTTTTTTTTTTTTTTAAAGATTTTATTTATTTATTTGACACAGACAGACAGCCAGCGAGAGAGGGAACACAATCAGGGGGAGTGGGAGAGGAAGAAGCAGGCTCCCAGCAGAGGAGCCCGATGTGGGGCTCGATCCCATAACGCCAGGATCACGCCCTGAGCCGAAGGCAGACGCTCCACCGCTGTGCCACCCAGGTGCCCCAACCTGTGACATTCTTAAAGGAGACCTAGATCTTTTTGAGTCCCACATTTGGAATACCGTATTGCATACAGTGTGTCCCACCGCAAGGAGCAACCCACAAACGCCCCATGTGGAAACTGAGCGTGCTGACTAGGCTTGTGTCACCAGTTAAAATGACTTGTTAACACACACCAGTTTTCACAAGCACAGGTGTTTTCAAATCATACCTCAGAAACAATTGCTGTCTGTAATAGATCCGTAAGGTCCCCGTCAAATTGGATGCCACATATTAAATCAGTGACTGAGCAAGAGTACCCATGTGTTGAGGGGAAAAGTAAAACTGAGAATGGAACCTCGAGATTACCTGCATTTACGATTGAAGGAGAAAAAAGCGTCAGAGAAGAAGGCAGAGACCAGAGAGGGAGAAATGCAAGAGAATTTAGAGAAGTCTTGGGAGGGGAAGAGTTTCAAGGAGAGGGAGGCATTTCATTCAGGTATCTCAGGTGCTGCCAAGAGGTTGAAGAGACTACATTTAGTAGCGGGAAGTTACCAGTATCTCTTTGAGAGACAGATTTTGCTGAAGGGTGGAGAGGGAAGCCCGGTCACAGATAACAAAGGAATGGGAAAGTGTAGCACCAGGAGTAGACTATTGTTACATAAACTGAGGGGATGGAATGTTGGTAGAATGATGATCAGGTTGAAATAAAAGTGGTTTAACATTTTTGGTGTCATGATACAAAGGAAATATGAGTGTGTTTGTAGATGCAGAGGAGAGATTGGAGAGGAATGATAAAGAATAAAAACTGAGGGGCGCCTGGGTGGCTCAGTTGGTTAAGCATCTGCCTTCTGCTCAGGTCATGATCCCAGGGTCCTGGGATCGAGCCCTGCATCAGACTCCCTGCTCAGTGGGGAGTCTGCCTCTCCCTTAACTTCTCCATGTGTGCGTGTGCGCGCTCTCTCTCTTTCAAATAAATACATAAATACTTAAAAAAAAGTAAAAGTTGATGAAATGAGAACTTAGCAGAGGGTGGAGGGCACAGTTGGTGGGGGACACCTCTTCTTGAAGAGGAGAATACTTTCCTGTGAAACATGAGGGACAGAAGACCCGGGGATGAGGCAAATGGCTTTGATTTTCATCTGTTACAAGAAAAGACCATATGCAGAGAGCAGGGAGGAATTGGGAGCCCTAAGAGAAGCCTGAAGGAAGTGTCTGGAATTAGAGAAGGTGAAGGAAGAAGAGGCACAGGTTGAAGACCAGGGAAGTGGAGAAATTGGCTCTAAGAGGGACCTGAACAGGTGGAGGAATCTAAAGTGATTAACACCCCTGAAGTCCCTTAGGCATAGAGAGAGTGTCCTTCATTCACCTACAAATGAAGGCTTTATCATGTGCTAAAGGTATGCCTCAAGAGAAGCCTTATGCTTTAAAAGAAATTGTTCTAATAAATGAAATAAAAACTAAAATTCTTAAGAATAAGTCATACTCATCATCATCATCGTCTTCCAACTAGTCTTTAATTGAAAACTTGACATGTCCCACACCCTATTTTGCCCGTCATGAATGGTTTCATCTTTATAGCAGCCCTGCTGAGTTTACCTTCAAGTAAGTAGTTTCCTTGTTTTGTGTTCTTTGCTTATTGTTTAAAAGCTATACACACACACAGAAATCATTTTTTGGCATATACTAAGAGTGGATTGATTAACTTATGTGTAGACACTTAAAAATTGGGTGTGGTATTTTTAAAAATCAGGGTGACATATTTTATAGATAAATAAATAAATATATATATATATATATATAAATAAAACTCTTCATAAAAGAGCTCTTACATAGCCAGCCTGGCAAAATTTATGCTCATTCAGCAGCACATATACTAAAATTGGAATGATAGAAAGATTAGCATGGCCCTTGTGAAAGGGTGACACACAAATTCGTGAAGCATTCCATATTAAAAAAAAAATTAATGCACTTAACTAGGGCTTAGTAAAAGTTGGGTGAGCCTTGCATAAAACAGTTACTATTTGTTGAATTCCTTTTTCCTCAAAATGTTAACTTAGAGTCGAAATGCAAAAGAGGAGATTTGATACAGCATCCTGACATTTGACATTTTAAAGTAATTTCATTAGATCATCAAGCTCTGAATTATTGAAGATTGTTCTACTGTAAACAGTTCTTTCCATTATCTTTCTTTGAATTAGAAACAAGTTGCCTGCCATTTGCCTGGAAAAAGATAAATGTATTATGCACTAAAATATACAAAGATTTTGGCATTATGTCTTCTCTGCTTTTTATTAATGAATGCTTTTGTTTAGTCTTACATCAGATGAATAGAACAGATTTGTGTTTTGAATAGTTTAAAGCCAGGAACAAAATTCTCTGTAACTGCGTTGACAAAATTCCCTTGAAAAGTCGAATCTCGCCCGGGAAGAGTCATTTTCAATCTTACTTCAACCCCAGCACACCCTAGAAGGAAGTAGAGTCTTCAGTTATAGCGGCTCCCCAGAATAGCGATTCCAGTAATGTGGGGACAGTTTTGCTAACTGCCCTATCTCCAGTGTTGGCACATCCGAGGTGCCCAAGAACCTTTGATTAATTGGCTGATTCTCAGTGGAGGCTAAGGAAGAGGTGTTTGACAAGGCTCACAAGGGACTTTATATTATTTGGTCCTCACCCTCCAGCATTTCCCACCCCATGAGGCAATTAATAATTAAAACATTTCAGTATAAACAAGGTCTAAGAATTAGCCTTCTCAAATGTGCTCCTATCTGCTGCCCAAAGAGATGGTCGCTTTTGAAGTCCTTCTAGCAGACCTGAGTAAATACGTGCTGGGGTATTGTCTTTATTCTTACAGTTTAAAAGTTGCATGAGTTAGAAGTCGAAATGCAGAAACCTTCTGTTACAGTGTGAAGAAAAAGTATGTCTCAAGGTCAAGGTAACCACTGTTGCCTTTTCAGGAGTCAGTCAGAATGATGGCTGGCTGCCCATAGACAGGGAGCCAGTTCTGTGGTGTGGTTGCCATGTTCCAGGATCTGCCTGGCATTAAAGGCTGGAAGCCCAATTTTATTAGTATACCTAGAGGGATTGAGAGTCCAGGGATGACAGAGTCATGCCAACCTCATAAGAAACCGAGGTTTGAACCAAAATGTTAATTCACTCTTTTCCAATAAAAGCTGTACTTCTCGAGTGTGCTCAGATCTGCCAACCAAGGCATTGCCTTCCCTGCGTGCTTATCTACGGGAGAGCCAGATTATAGTGGGACAGTCGCACCGTGCGTGTGGAGCCCCGACGGGGAGTCCGTTGATGATCTCAATGTCTGATGGCTTCCGACCCTGTGCTCAGCGCACCCGTTGTGACTGTAGGGGAGGAAGTTCTGTTTGTCACACAAACTCCCTCACCTGTGGCAGGGTCCGAGCCACACTGCCAAATTGGGTCTTCTCCAGAGTTTGCTTTTGTAAAGATGAAATAGAGGCTTTCTGCAAAAGTAAGTTGACTTGATGACACTGTGCTCTGCTAGTTGCCGTCACAGTCCTGTCCCTTAGATTTGAAGCGCTCCTAGTCTCTTGGGTCTTTGCTGTTGGCAGTTCATCCTCATCACTTACATTTTGATTTTCCCTACTTCTCAGAGTTGTTCCCTCATTTGATTCAGGGGCTAACATGTTTTCTGTCCCACATCCTACTTAGGCATACTTTTGTGTCTCTTCATTAAACTGAGATCCCTGACTGAAAACTAACCTCTGACAGGTAACTTTTTGGCATATCAGGTATAGTGGTATTTGAAAAATGTGTAACTAGTATATAAGTGAAGTATTTTAGAGTTCTCTAGTATTTTATTTACCTCTATGGTTAACAAGTACTAAATTATAAATTCTATACTTTGCTGTTTAGAATTTCCATGGATGAATTCCTTTTGAGTATCTAAAAAATAATATGTATTAAGGGGGAAATGTCCTACCCTTACCAACTCAGTTTTTCTTTAAGAAACTGCTATTCTAATTCTGAAAGGGAAATAGATGACGTATCTGAAAAACAAAGAAAAGAGAAGTGAAATATCAAAGAAGGAGGTCAGAAATGATAAAATACAGTAAACAAACAATATTTAAACGTTTAGCCACTTGCAAAATATGATTATCTCTCAGGTTATTCTGTAAGGATGATTAGAAAGACTGAGAAGAGACTGTGTAAGCTATGGGGGTATTGTCCTTTCAGCACGTCAGATCAGGTCAGTAAAAACGTTGACGTCATAGAGCAACTTGTTATCTGCTCATTTCTCTGTTAGTTAAAGAGGGCTATGTAGCCAGTTTTGCTTTTTGGTTTTACTTTTAACAAAGAAATAGAAGCCAAGAGGGCAGTGATTAAATACCCACATGTCTGTAACCTTTTAGGAGTTGTATAAGTATTGTCCATTCCCAAGGTCATCTTTTCCAAAACTATTGTTCATTACCCAACAAAATGGAAATACTTTAAGTGATATCCTATTAGCAGCCAGGAAACTCTCGAACTGACGTTAGCAGATTCGGATTTAGCAGGCCAGTGCTGAGTTCTGACCTTTTTATATACTACTTCCATATGCATAATGTAAAAACCTATAAAATTCTGACGCAAGAGAAACTGGTTGCCTTAAAATATATGGGTGGTTGTGCTTAGAGAATTGGACGGAATCACGGATGGGTTTATTGGTGTGTCAAGATTGAGACGTGGAAGAAACAGAAAGATCAGATGTGTGCTGTGGCGCAGGTTAGGTCTCTTTTATTGTTTTGGTCGTGCCCTGACCCCGGATTGGGGCAGGGCTTATCTCGGATGTGATTTAGGGTATTGAAGTTGTTTGTTTGAGGAAGCTCTCTTTCTGTAGTTCCTTGGAAATTTCTCAAACTGTTGGAAGAGTGAAACATGTTGTCATTTTAAAACATTTTGTGACCTAGTTTTGGCCGAAGTCTCCTTTTGTACTGGCAAATACACAGGGGATTTAGGCTTTACTGTAATAGCTAAATGAACTCAAATGTATACTGAATGTAAATTGCTTTGAAGGCGATGGATCACAAGTTAATAGATTCTGGACCTTGTTTTTCCTTTCATGAGCGAGGCATTCCTTGGAGTTAAGGGGAGATTTATATTGAAGTGCAGCAAATTGTTTCCCTCTTTTGGAAATAAGCAAAATCACCCTCTGATGATAAAATATTTCTTTAGCATGTCAAGATAGTTACCGAGGGAAGAAAGCATGAGGGGGGAAATGGGGATAACTTACTTCATGGCTTACTGTTTAGGAAATGAAATATATTTAATAAAAGTACAATTGCCTTATACCATGTGACTTGAAAATAATGAGACAAAGAAAAAAATGAAAAACACCATACTAGATACTTATATGACCAAATAAATCTTGTCCCACGGGAGGCAGTCCAGTTTTTCTAGCTCTGTTCTAATTGAGCAACACATTTTCAGACTCTTTTGGAATTGTCGTCAGAAATGTTTTATGAGCCAAACCCCAAAATCAACATCTTTACTTTATTATCACACCTCTTTTTGGATCCGAAAGAATATTACTCAGCCTGATCCCCCACTTAATTTATCAGACTTGGCTCAGGCTATTTCCAAAAATACAGTGTACTCTTTTATAGGACAATCGAATATTTTTATTCATTTATTTATTCATTCAGTGATGGAGGCTGAGCGCCTCCAATGAGTCAGGTATGTTGTGCTAACACATAGGAGTCTGGCTTCGGACGTGGGAGGGGAGAAGGGAGACAGACGAGTGAGGATCACAGAGGATGCTCACACCTGAGCAGTCTTTACAGATGAACAGGAAGTCACTAGTGGGCAGAGAGGAGGACAGCTTTGGACACAGAGGTATCAGTTTGTGTTCAGGCACAGAGCAAAAACCACGCACATTTCAGAACTGCAAGTATCTCAGGATGGATAGAATCCAGTTAAAAGATGAAAATGAGGGACGTCTGAGTGGCTTCATCAGTTAAGCATCTGCCTTCAGCTCAGGTCATGATCCCAGGGTCCTGGGATCGAGCCCCGAGTTGGGCTCCCTGCTCAGCGAGTAGTCTGCTTCTCCCTCTACCGCCCTCCCCCCCTACTCATGTGCTTTCTCTCGCACGCTCTGCTCTCTCTCTCTCAAATAAATAAAATTTTTAAAAAAAAGATGAGAATGGATTGATTATTGGGGACAGATCGGGAGGGCCTTAGTAAGCCATGGAATGGAGGTTGCGGTGGTTAAGAGTCTGCGTTCTCTGCGTGATTATCTGAGTTCAGATTTTGGCCCTTTCATTTGTAAGCTTTATGACCCTAGGCAATCTCTGAATCTTCCAGCCTTAGTTCTTTTCATCTGTAAAGAGAGGATGATGCCTACTTTATAGGGTTAAGAGGTTTAAATAGATAGACACAGATAAAGTTCTTTTTAAAATTATTTATTTCCGATAAAGTTCTTAGTACTATGGCTGGCATATAGTAAGCACTCAATAAATGTTAGATTTTTGTACTGCTGCTTTGTCCTGTGGGCAAGAAACAATAATGGAAGTATTTTAAAGAGCAGAATATACTTTTTTGCCTTGTTATACAAGGCGTTGACTACTCCTCTCTTTTGGAGATAGTCTCTTCCGTTATTTTTTCTTTTTCAAATAGCTTTTTGACACATAATTGATATGCCGTACAGTTTACCCATTTGAAGTGGGTGATTCAGTGATTTTAGTATATTTACAGAGTTGTGCTCACCATAATCTAATTTTAGAACATTTTCCTAACCTCTGAAAGAAATCTCATCTCTATTAGCAGTCAGTCCCATCTCCATGCTACCACTCACCCCAGGCAACCTCTAATTTACTTTCTGTTCTTAGAGATTTGCCTATTCTAGCCATTTCATATGAATGGAATCATTCAATATAAAGTCTTATGACCGGCTTCTTTCCCTTAGCATAATGTTTCCAGGAGTTATCCACATTGTAGCATGTATCAATCCTTCCTTCTTTTTTGTGACTGAATGATATTCCACCATATATATATATTACACATTTTGTTTATTCATTCATCAGCTGATGGACTTTGCCTTGTTTCCACTTGTGGGCTATTATGAATAATGGAGCTGTAAAACATTCCTATACTAGTTGTTGTGTGGACATATGTTTTCATTTCTCTTAGGCATATATGGAGGAGTAGAATTGCTAGATCATATGGTAACTCTATGCCTAACAGTTTGAGAAACTGCCAAATTTTGCACAGTGGCTGCACCTAATTATATCCCGAATGTAGCACTATGGGAGGGTTCCACTTTCTCTACATCTTTGCCAATATTTTTATTATCTTTTTAATTTTAGCAATCTTGGTATATATGAAGTGGTATCTCATGGTTTTGCTTTGCATTTTTTTAGTGACTAATGATGTGTGAACATCTTCTCCTGTGCTTTTTGGCCCTTATTCTGTCTTTAGAGAAATGTCTATTCAAATCCTGTGCCCGTTTTTATTTTACTTTATTTTGTTTTATTTTCAGTTTTACTGAGGTATATTTAACAACCTTTGCCCATTTTTAAGTTCGGTTGTCTTTTGATTATTGGGTTGAAAGAGTTTTTAAATATATTCTGGTCGCAAGTCTCTTACCAGATATAGGATTTGCGAATAGTTTGTCCCATTCTTTGGGTTGTCTTTTTATTTCCTTGATGATGTCCTTTATAGCACAAATGACTTTAATTTTGATGAATCCAGTTTATCTATTCTTTCTTCTGTTGTTTGTGCCTTTGGTGTCATATCTAAGATATCACTGCCTAACTCAAGGTCATAAAGATTTACTCTTATGTTGTTTTCTAAGAGTTCTATAGTTTTTAGCTCTCACAGTTAGGATTATGATCCATTTTGAGTTATTTTTTATGTATGTTGTGAGGTAGGGGTCCAACTTCAGTATTTTACGTGTGAATAGCCAGTTATTCTGGCATCATTTGTTGAAGAGTCTATTCTTTTCCCAACTTTTTGGCACGCTTGTTGAAAATCGGTTGAGCATAAACACGAGAGTTAATTTCTAGACTCTTCATTCTATTCCTTTGCTCTGTATATTTATCTGTGTGCTAGTACCACACTGTCTTGAATACTATAGCATATAATAAGTTTTAAAATTTAGAAGTCCTCCAACTTTTTCTTTTTCAAGATTATTTTGGCTATTCTGAGCCCCTTGCATTTTAGGGTCAGCTTGTCAATTTCTGCTAAAAGCCTGGGATTTTGATATGGATTACATTGAAGCTACAGGTCAGTTTTGGGAGTACTGCCTCTTAACAATATCCAGTCCCTCTCTTCCGTGAATACAGATGTCTTTCCATTTATGTAGATCCTCTTTAATTTCTTTTAACATTGTTTTGTGGTTTTCAGTGTACAGTGAACTACTTCTCTTAAATTTATTCCTAAATATTTTGGTTGTTTTTTTTTTTTTTGATGCTATTGTAAGTAAAATTATTTTCTTAATTCCCTTGTTTTTTTGTGACATTTTCTCTGCTGTTTTCTTGCTCATCTCTGATTCGTTCAGGGCTGCTGTTCTTCTTCTTGCATGTTATAGTCCCCGAGATTTGGTCTCACTCCTCTGCTGATAACTTTCCAAACTATTACTTGACCTGTATCCAAAGCTCCAAGTATGTGTTTACAGTTGTTCCCTGGACTTTACCACCTGAGTGTCATAAACATCTCCAATTCATCTCTTCTGGAAAGAACTCATTAATTACTCCTCGTATCTTCTTTTCTCTTTTCTTCTTTTCTTCTACTGTTTGGAAATAGCACCACTATCTACATTGTCGCCTAAACTAGCACTCTGAAAATCATTCTAATCTTCCCTTCTTTCAACTTCTGCATCCTGGTTGACCACCAAATCCTAGGGATTCTACCTCCTAGATATTACTGTGGGAGTATAAATTGATGCAGTCTTCTATAAAGCCGTTTGGATCAAGAACTTTTTTAAAAAAGATTTATTAATTTTTTGAGAGAGAGAGTGCACATGCATGCAGTGCAGAGGAGCAGAGGGAGAATGGGGAGAGAATCCCAAGCAGACTCCATGCAGGGCGTGGAACCCAACACAGGGCTTGATCCTAGGACCCCAAGATCACAACCTGGGCGGAAACCAAGAGTCAGACACTTACCTGACTATGCCACCCAGGCGCCCCTGGATCAAGAACTTTTTTAAAGTATATATATTTGGATTCAGAAAAGTATATAACTCTTGATTTTTGCAGCATCACTTACAGGAATTTATCATAAGGTAATGAGCCAATGTTACCAGAATAGGGAAATGGTTTAATAAGTTACGTAAATTTAGTGCAATTTAAAAATGGTTTTATCATATATGAACATACATATATAGAGACTTGTGAAAGCATTTGATACATGGTGAAATTTTTTAATTGCAAAACGTTTGTGTGAAGTATGATTCTCTTTTTGTTGAACATCTATAGAAAATAAGCTCTAAGGGAGCAGGGATCTTGTCTCATTGACATTGATATCCCCGGAAGAGAGTAGGAGCTCAGGAGATATTTGTTGATTGTATTCATCTCTCTCTTTACTGCTTCTTTTGCCTTAATTTATCTGTATTTCTTACCTGGGCTTTTGCAGACACTTCCAACTTGTTTTCCTCGCCTCCAGTTTTATCCCCTACAGTCCAACTTCTGTTCTGCAGTCAGAGTGGTATTTCCAAGTGGTGAATCTGGCCATGGCATTGCCTACTGTAACATCCTTTGGTTCTTCCCCAGTGTTCCTAAGATAATTTCCAGACTTCCTAGCCTGGATTAGCAACCCCTTCGTAATTTCGCTTCTGTGTACTTTTCCAGCTCTTCTCTTGCCATTTTCCAAGATAATCACCACATTATGCCAAACTATCCGCAATTCCCCAAATATGAATTTTCCTGCATACCTACATACCTTTGGACATGCTGTTCCTTCTGCCTGGAGCATGCCAAACTTCCCTTGTTTATCTGGCAAATTCCAGATCATCCTTTGAGATTCTGCGCCCCAGCTATGTCCCCTCCAGGCACATTTCAGTGCCTCTTCTGCAGGGCTTCCGTAACTCCTGAGCTCTTTTGTAACCCTTAATATATAGGAGATAGACATCTCTTTAGGGCTGAAGAATTAGCGAGGGCAGGGACTATATATTCTTCTGCCTTCAGCTTATTGCTGAATGGACTTCCGCTCTATCTCTGTCTCAGGGCTTCCCAGTTTTGGTCTGAGGCCTGGTACCAATTTTCTATCATCTGTGATGAAATTAGAAAAATAAGGGCCCTGTGGTGAATTTTTCAGAAAGCTAAATCTGTTTACATTTTGGGTGTTACAATGTGCTTTTTCTAATGAAATGATGTTGATAGTAGATGGTAGGGTATATTTATGTGTTTAGTTGACAACATTCTGTGAGAGCCCAAAATTTGTTGGAAATTTTACAGTTCCCTGAAAACCAAGGGTCTGGGAACAGTGCTGTATCTCATGGGGTGGCACCAAGTCCCCAAAGTCAAAAGCCTATGAGTCATCCTTGGCTTCCCCTCCTTCCTCATCCCTCCACCCCCGCCACATTCAGACACTTAGCAAGTCCTGCCAATTCAACCTCCTAAATATTTCTGGAATCTGTACTCTCCTCTCCGTCCTTGCTGCCAGTTCCTTAGGACAGGCCCTCTTTATTTTCCCTGTACAACTGCAGCAGTCTCCTGACTGGTCATCTTGCCACTGTTCCCCTCTTACCCACGCCCATCAGAATGAGCTATTTAAAAATCAGGAGTAGATATCCATTTTCCACAGGATAAAGTTCCTTATGGCATACAAGGTTTTTCTCTAGTGGGATTTCTTGCTGCCTTTGTTCACACTGTCTCCTGGTTTTGAGTGCCCTTTCTTTACCACTTTCTTGGGTAACTCCTTTGTAAGTTCAGTTGTCACTTCCTCTATGAACCCTTTCCTACAAGTCTGAGTCAGGTGCCTCCTTTACTACTCTTAAAATACCTTGCATATATCTCTATCTCAGCATTTCCAGATTAGTTGATAATTCATCTTTTCATGTCTGCCTGCCCACTAGACTCTGAATAACTTAAGACAATGTATTTTATCCTTTGATCTTTCTATCCCTAGCACCCAGTACAATGCTAGAAAATAGCAAATATTGAGTAAATGTTTGTTGGCTGAATGCATTTGTTTGGTATTATGATCAGGTATACACTGTGGAAGGTTTAAGGACCAGAGTGAGAGGCTGAGTACAGGAAGTCTTCACAAGGCAGGGAACAGGATAAAGGCCCTCTATAGAAGTTTAGGCAAGAGTGATGAGTACCTGAACTCAGGGAGTAGCAGTGGATAGAGAAATATTTAGGTGGTGGAATTGGTGCTCGATTACATGTATGGAGTCTTGGAAGAACCTAGGATTACTTGAAGGTTTCTGGGCTTAGAAAATTGGTTGGTTGGTGGTATGGTTCACCAAGGGGGGGTGGGGTAAGCTCTGTTCTAAACACTTTGAAATTGAAATGTTTAGAATATTGGTTAAAGTTGTCCAAGAGGTGACTGGGTGTGGTATTTGGGGAGAGAACTGTTTTGGAGAGACAGGTTGGGGATTCTGCAACCTTTAGGTACTATACGAAGCCTTGGCCACAGGGGAGATAGTTATCATCTGCTGTTGGCTATGTCGTGGAGGTGTTGGTGCGTTGTGTGGAAAGAGAATGGGACCATGAGATTCTAGGTATTGGAGGTCCGGATCAAGGAGAAAGAAGCATGTGAAGGTTCTAATTGAAATCCTGGTGTGCGTCTTACAGTTCTATCATCTGGGCAAATTACTGTGTTTGCTTCAGCTTCTCCATCTGTAAAATGAGAATAATAATGCCCACTTAATGAGGATATTAAAAGAATTCAATGAGTTTGTATATGAAAAGTCTCAGGTACAGTCCTAGGCTCACTCTAGGGGCTCATAAATGATAGAAGATTCAAGAAAATATTTCTCAGGACATGAAGATAGTTTCAAAACAAAGAATTTTTCTCAGTGATTATGCTGGAGATTATAATTAACATCTTAAACCTAAAATAGTCTAGTTTTAAATAATACTAACTTAGCTTCTACAGTGTATAAAAACCTTTTTTTTGCCTATACAGCTCCATCCGTCCCCTTTTATGCTATTATTGTCACACATTTCATCTTGACACATTGTAGGACCATTACCATAGATTGATACTTATTGTCATATACATTTGTCTTTTTAATCATATTAGGAAAAAAAGAGTTCCAAAACCAAACTACAATAATGCTGGCTTTTTAAATTTTTACCCAGTAATTAGTTACCTTTGCCAGTGTTCTTTATTGCCTTACATGGCTTTGAGTTACTCTCTCCTGTCCTTTCATTTCAACCTGAAGGACTCCCTGTAGCATTTCTTTGGGGGCAAGCCTACCAGCAATAGACTCCCTCAGCTTTTGCTTATCTGAGTATGTCTTAATCTCACCTTCATTTTCAAAGGATAGTTTCTCTGGGTATAGAATTCTTGGTTCATGGTTTTTTTTCTCTCAGCACTTTAAATGTGTCATCCACTGCCTTCTGTCTTCCGGGGTTCTGATTAGATGTTGGCTATTAATTGTACTGAGTTTCCTTTGTAGGTGGTAAGTAGTTTATCCTTACTGCTTTCCAGATTCTTTTTTTTGTTTTTTGACAGTTTGATTTATAATGTGTCTCAATGTGGATCTCCTGGTGTCATGTCAATGTGTCTAGAAAGCACTCAAATAAAGGATCATAATAATACAGCTGAATTAAAACGATTGTAATTTCATAACATCAGTAATTACTGTGAATTATCCATCAGTAGAACACAATCAGTATATTGTGCTTTAAAAGTCAAGAAATGTTCAGTGCATGCTATAGAGAATTTCATTAAAAACTTTAATTCTAAATAGTTTGAGGGCTTATGATGGGTAAGAATCAGGTATCAAAAATTCTCTCATGGTTAGTTGCCTGATACAGTCACACAGTCTCAGGATGAATTGTTCCTATGGTTGTTTGCAAAAGAAAAATTCTTCTTTGGAGAACATGGGATTGGAGCTACATTTACAAATTCTTCTCCTTTAGTTTTTAATTGCTCTCAACATCATGAAATATTTACCTTATTATATGAAATATTCCTAGAAAAAGATTAAACTCTAAAATAAAATTGATCTGTAGGCATACTAAATCATAACTTAATATTACACATTTTTACATCTGAACAAAACAACCTAATTTCAGATGCCTAAATTTGGCAGTTGATAGAGCGATCAGTTCTTCCAACTTTTCCAACTATGTTCTGTTTTCTTACCTTTTAATATAGTTTCTTGATGTCCTTAAAATATATTTATAGATTTTTTTCAGTTAAGATTTTATTTATTTATTTGACGGAGAGAGAGCACAAGCAGGGGGAGCAGCAGGCAGACGGAGAGGGAGAAGCAGGCTCCCCACTTAGCAGAGAGCCTGACATGGAGCTCGAGCCCAGGACCTTGGGATCATGACCTGAGCCAAAGGCAGACGCTTGACCAACTGAGCTACCCAGGCGCCCCTTTTTTTCAGTTCTTAGCACAGTAGTTCCTGGAAATTTTGCTTGAATAGATCTGATTTTAAAATGTAAGATGTTAGAGGCGCCTGGGTGGCTTGGTCGGTTGGGCAGCCAACTCTTGATTTTGGCTCAGGTCATGATCTCAGGGTCCTGGGATCGAGGAGCCCTGCATCAGCTCTGTGCTCACAAGGCTGTTTGAGGATTCTCGCTCTCCCAACACCTCCCCCCACCCTCCGGACACATGTGCACATGCACACTCTCTCTGTAATAAATAAGTCTTAAAAAAAATAAAATAGAATATAAGATGCTAGATGTTAATTTTTATAATGACTTTTTTTTTTAGTTGCTTTTGTTATTTTGGTTACTTGTACCTTGTTGTAGTAGAAAGGGCACTGAATTCTTAGCCATGAGACCCAGGTGTCTTATTCCTTCAGTCGCTTTGCCCATCTGCATTCTCTTGGTGTTTCTTTATCTGTAAAACAATTGTACAGAGCCAGATAATCTCTAAATTTCCCTATACTTTCAAAATTCCATAATTCTACCATGCAGAATTTTTCCCTGGCTTGTATGATAAACATTAGAGTAATTTAAAGAATTTGTGAGCTGTCATTGTTTCTTTTATTTCATGGTAATTCTGTTACTTTTGACCTAACAATTAGCCAGGCATCAGAAAAGTAGTTTTATTTTTCCTACATGCTTTTTTATGGAGTTGCTCCATACTGGAGAAAGATTAAAATCTCATCCTTTCAGTGAGGCCGTAATGCGTACATATTATTTTTTTTCTCCTAGAGCCAATTTAAGAACTTAAGTTGTTAACACATTTAATTTTAAAAACTTGCCATTTCAGGATTGAGGATCAGGCTTTTCTCAGTAACTCAGAGGAGCAGATTGAAGAAAAGTATATGAGTGATGGAAGAAAGAAAACTTAAATGAGAAAAGGAGCTTTTTACAATCCTTGGTTTTAAAATGGTGATTGTTTTTATTATTAAAAATTGATACATTCTCATTGTAGAAAGTCTAGAGAGGCAAATAACAGGAAACACAGCTCAGCAATCTCATCACCCAGAGATAACCACCGTTAGCATCTTGATTTATCTTTCTACCATTTTGTTTAGACATGTGGAGTCAAACTGTACATATTTTTCTGAAACCTGCATTTTCTTTTTTTTTTTTTTTAAAGATTTTATTTATTTATTTGACAGAGATAGAGACAGGCAGCGAGAGAGGGAACACAAGCAGGGGGAGTGGGAGAGGAAGAAGCAGGCTCATAGCGGAGGAGCCTGATGTGGGACTCGACCCCATAACGCCGGGATCACACCCTGAGCCAAAGGCAGACGCTTAACCACTGTGCCACCCAGGCGCCCCTGCATTTTCTTTTAATAATATATTGTGAATACCTTTCCATGTTCAGTAAAGTAAATATGAATCTGAATCATCTTTTTAAAGGCCACATGATCTGTGTATCTGTTTATGTATCTATCTACCTATCTTGCCAGATTACTCTCCAAAAGGTTTTTGTTTGGTTTGGTTTGGTTTGGTTGTTTTTTTGGTGGTTGTTTTTACCAGTTCGTACTCCCGCAGTGATGTGGGTCCATTTCACAAACCCTCACAGATGCTATGCCATTTTATCATTTAAAAATTCCTTACCCAATTTGAGGGGCTTAAATAGTATATTGCTGATGTTGTCATTTATGTTTCATTAAGTTATTATCTAGTTTAACATTTTCTCATATGTTTACAGTCATTTATGTTTCCTTAAAAGGAAGTAACTGCAGTGGTTGATTAGATAAGAGCCTAATCCTAAGTACCTGAGTGAATTAGTGCTGGGATAAATTTACTCACCTCCTAAGGATGTGATTATGAAAGATTTTTGGCTTATGGTGTAGGTAAAGTTTGGTTCGTTTTCTTCTAAGACCCAGCAGACAGTCTTCAGCACAGACAGCTGCCTCGTTTTGGCTGATTCGTCGTTTTTCCTCAAGAGAGGCCCAAAGCTGGAGAACGGGGCTTTTACAGGTCAGAAATGGAGACAGAACTGAATGTTGAAAGTTTTCCAGAATCCAGCACTCTTTCTGACTCAAGCCAGAGCTGTTGACTTTACTTTCAAAAATATCATTTAACTCTCGTATTTTTGAGATCAGAATATCTTCTTCTAGCTCTATTGGATGAACTGAAGTGGGTTATTTTTCTAACTAGTTAAGGGAAGGATGTAAGAGGGCCTAGGGGATCAATAGTCTTCAACTTTATTTTTCCTGTGAATTTTCTGAACATTTATTGTTTTCAGTCCAGCATGTAAAGCATATACTGCTCTATCCAAGTTTACCGAAGGTGTTGGGGGATTGACGTTAGCACAGCTCCTGTCTGCCAGTGTGTCTCCTCGGCCACACAGAGGTCTCTGACCCAAATGTTGCAGAGGTAGGATCGCACAATGGTTAGGAACTCTAACTCTGGAACCAGACAGCCTGAATTCAGATCCTATCTCCACCACTTACTGTCTGTGCTTTAGGCAAAGTACTAAACCCCTCTCTGGCTCTTTCTTTCCTCCTTTTGTTTCCAAACAGCTTTACTGAGATACACTTTACATACCATCAAATTTATCTGTATAAACAGTTCAGTGGTTTTTGGTCTACTTACTGAGTTGTCCTACCGTCACCACGATCTAACTTTAGACCATTTTATCACCCTAAAAATATCCCGGTACTCATTAGTGGTCATTTTCTATTCCTCTCCCTGTCCCAGCACCTCCAGCCCTAGGCAACCACTAATCTGCTTTCTGTCTCTAAGGACCTGCCTACCGTGGACAGAAATTGTGCACTATATGGTTACCCGGCTGGTTCTTTTCACTTAGTGTAATCTTTTCAAGATTTATCCATGTCATACCATGTATCTCTACTTCCTTCCTTTTTATTATCCAATGATATTCCATGACGTGGATATACCGCATTCTGTTCATTCACGCATCCTTTGATGGACGCTTGGGTTGTTTCTGCTTTTTTAGCTATTATGAATGAGGCTGTTTTTTTATTCACAAAGTGAGCACCATTTCATAGAGTTGTTGTGAGGACTAAAAAAGTCCAAATATGTAGAAGAAGCGAGTAGATAGGGAGCAGACTAACAGTGTTAGTTAACGAAGGCGACTTACGAGTGTACGGCCTCACTTAACGTCGGGGACAAGATTTGGCTTACTCAGAGTGCCATGCTTTCTCTCCTAACGACATCTCAGAAGATCCTCACTTTTACTTTGCTGCTGACTTTTCCCTGAGTTACAGTTCTGAAAAGCTTAATTCGTTCAGCAAACCTTTATAAACACCTGCTGTGTGTTAGACGCTGTGTCAGGTGCCATGGAGAATGAAAAGAACAGGATAAACAGAAGTGTGGAGAGGCATTTCCAGTTTAAGGCTATGTTTTGCTAATCAGTAATCTCTGACCTGCCAGTAGAGTTTAGGACTTAGGGCCCCTGAACCCCACCTCCACACCAAATGCCACAGGTTTGGAGGTCTCTTAATCCTTTCACTCTTGTCAGGCCCTTGTTTTAACCAACATATCTATGTTTGTCAAGTGGCTGATGGAAGCTGGCTGTTGGGTAAGTGAGGTGATTGAGTCTCGGTGGAGACCTCAACAGGTAAAAGAGTAGTTAGCGGCTCATTCCTGTGCTGTCGCTGGGGTTGCCGGATGGTGTCTATTCTAATCCATATGGAACAGTCCCTGATTTTTTCAATTTGCAGGTTTCTTCTTTTTTGTAGAGTTGACTTCACATTCTTTTTGAACTTACAAAACGATTTTGTATTGGAACTGGACTCAGCAAAAATATCAACTCAGCATTGACTAGCTACCTGTGTTTTCTCTCTCTTGACTTCAGGTGGATAGCGATTTGCATGGTGACTTAGAACACACTTGTTGAATAGTTTGCCTCCTCCACTGTTCTCTGCGCTATAAGAGAACAAATATGTTTTTATGATTTCCTCATTTGTTTGAGCTCTGCAGTAGTATTTCCTTTTTCCCGTAATAGCATACAGTTAGCATAACAGAGTGATGCTACTATCTCATTCTTCTCTCTGCCTTTCATTCATACAAAATGCATTTAGCAGTGTAAAGAACTATTGAGAACGGAAGAGCGCCTCTAGTGCTTGCTGTAGGACTGTGGACGAAGTTTGAATTCTGTTGCTTAATGTCCATTTCAGGAATTCATCTTGAATTTGAGCAGAGTAGTCGACAGGCACCCCATATTCCCATTAGGACTTCCACAGAGCTTATTTGGGGCACAGCTAATAGTATACCAATTTTGTGCTGTCATATGCCATCATATGGTAGCAGCGTGTTTCCATATATAGGAGTTCTACTGTTTGCTCTGTTTTAAATATTTACTGTCGTGCAAGCTGTATCTTGTAAACTTGCCCAATTTGGGGGATTCCTATTTAACAAGTAAAACATTTTTGGTTAATGGATGCAAAGATATTAATTCATAGATCCAGACTGCCACATATATATAGAAAGGAGCTGAAACCAGATTAGTAGAAACTCTAAAGGTGAATTAGAAGATGAACTACAAAACTTTCTTATTAACACTCTCTTTAAGGCTATAAAGAATCAAGTGATTTAGTAAATAAAAGATATTGACTTCACATTCCCTTGTCAGATGATGGTAGCCTTAAATTTAACAGCATGAATAGAGATTTCCCTGCTTTAGAGTTACGATTTGACATTTCACTTGACCCTTGAATAACACAGGCTTGAATGCATGCTTCCATGTATATGCAGATATTTCCTGATAAATACAGTACTGTAAATGTATTTTCTCTTCCTTATGATTTTCCTAATAACATTTTCTTTGCTCTATTTTTTTTTTTTTAAATATGGAACATTTCACAAAATTGTGTCATCCTTGTGCGGGGGCCGATTTTAGTATATGTGCTGCGGAAGTGAGCACCAGCTTACTTTATTTTAAAAATTCAGTCTGTAAAAAAAATAAATAAAAATTCAGTATGTAGTGCATGTAACACACAAGATATGTGTTAATCGACTGCATTCTCAGTGAGGCCTCCAGTCAAGAATAGACTATTAGAAGTTAAGTTTTGGGGGAATCAGAAGTTACACATGGATTTTTGGCTGCAGGGAGGTCAGCACCCGTAAACTCCGCATTGCCCAAGAGTCAGCTTCACGGCACATGTCCCCTTTTCAGCAGTAGGTAGTGAGGTGGCTTAATGCAGAGTTCTAGGAGAACATATCTCTGAGCATCGGGATTCAGCCTTTAAATTAAACTCTGTATCATCGTGTTATTTTTAAATACTTCTCCTTGCCTCCTCACTTCCTCTTACCCCACTGAGTCCTTTCCTGTTCTAGGTTACATATTCCTGTTTGCTATGAATTTGTCTTTGTGCCTTCTGCCTTCTCGGCTTTTTCTCCACAAAATGTTTCTGCAGTCAGACCAGGAACCTCAAATAGGAATCCTTGGGAGAGATGAATTCGTCTGCTCTGGGGCTGTCAATTACTCTTGCCCAGTGGACATGCTCATGGAGGGACCGTTTAAGGGGAATTGTCTCCCAGCAAGTCAGGACTGGTGCAGTGCCCTAGAGGAAACTACTACTGTTTTATATGCTTGACCCTAATTCATTTTGTCTAATATATAAGACATATTTGAGGTCAGATATTGATGTTTCAAAATCATTTAACCAGATATGTACAAGTCTGATAGGTATGTACGTATCAACATACGTACAAATATGTATGTAGATACGTACATATGTCTTCAAGATACGTACAGATGTCTTAGGACACTTTTTTTGGTATGTAATAAAAGCCCAACTCAAACTGGGTAAGCACAAAAGTGATGTTACTGGCTAACATAACTAATAAATCCAGGGTTATGTCGGCACAAGTGGGGCCAGTGTTTCACCAGTGTCTTCTAAAATCTCTTGCCGATAATTTCTCCGTGCTGGCTCTCTTCCCCATTGGCTGCATTCCATGGTATGCTCACTAAAGTGGTGACAAAGACAGCCATCGGCAGCTGCAGGCTTATATGTTGCCAGTTTGGTAATCCCAGAATAAAGAGAGCTCTACTCTCCCAGAAGTTCTAGTAAAAGTCCTGGGACTGATTCACATGGTCCTATCTATCCCTGGATCAATCAGTGTCACTCTCTACAGGGTAGGTTATGTGCCATGCTGCGCTCATAACCCTGAAACCATATTGCCTGAGTAGGAGTCATTCGTCAACAAAAAATGAGGGTATGGTTTATAGAAGAGGTAATAAGTGTTGGAAAGGCAGACATCACAGATGTCTACTGAATATTAGGATGTAGAATGAATTTACTTTGATGTGATGTATAAAGTTTTGTGTTACGTTTATAGAATTTGTTTGGAATGAATACACAGCCATACGCCATTACTTACAGTTTTATATATCAGTCTTCTCTCCCCCAGCTAGATAGTAAAGCTCTTAAAGACCATACCCATCTTAGATCTTTTGGAATCTCTAAAACTTAGTACCACACCTGTACATGGTAGGTACTCATAAATGTTTATGGACGCTGCTGAAATGGCAAGTTCCTTCTAGCAGCATTTTCATTATTGTTGGTGGCAAATACCTCTGGAGTTACACCATTCGGTGTTGGTTTAGAACAAGTGCACACACAGTCCATATTTAATGAGCAAATGGAGAACACGCTGGCCAGTATCCAGCAGTGTGGGACAAGCAGGATGCATGAACATAACCTCGGGTGCATGCAAGCTATAGGCACAGAATGTGTTCTGTGGACTTGGACTATAGAAACAGAGAGATAAAAGAGAATTCTTCTCAATTCCACAGACTGGCTGTAGTTCAAATAAAATTTTGTTTAGCGCCCTTAGGCAGCTGTGCCAGAGATCTCTCAGCTCTTGAACTATTTGATGTCCAAACATTCAAGAGTATGAAAAAAAAGTGACAGGAAAAAAAATCCTCATTGAACTTCCTGTGACAGGTCAAAGTTTAATCACAGCAAATAATGCAGATTTCCCTTTTCTTATAACCACAACAGAAAGGCAGGGCTTGTGTTTACAAAGCGTGTTGTTTGGGAGACCTTTGTAAATTGTAATCTTTGGAAATCCCAAACCTATTGGATGTAATCCCATCCATTAGATAAAGGCAACTTGCCTATGCAATAGATCCAGAATAGCAAGTTAAATGGAAAACATGAACAGGAAGCAGTCATTAAGAATTACAATGGGTAGGATGCAGAGTTAATTCACAGAGATATTTTGTTATGAGCTAATGACATCACTAGGACAGCTGGGAAGCCGAGGGCTGTGCTGGACCAGCACTTGCTCTCTGCCCCGCAGCTGAGAGGTCAGGACTATAGAGACAGGGAGAGAACTTACTTTATGGGATAGTGAGAGGCTTGGCTGATTTAATCGTGAGATGGTAATGACCTATCTGGCTTTTTTGGATTGCCTTTTGCATAGCTAAACTGGATGCATAGACTTAGTGAATGCTGAGAACCACTTTTCCCTTCTCCTTTCTGAACATTCACTTGGATCACATTAAGCTGAGGATGCGTATCGAATGGTAGTTTTGATTTCCTCTAAAAGCCATCCGAGATATTTCGTTCATATTCAACACAGGGTGAATATATTTCTCTTATGGAACTGGAAGTCATGGAACCATTGAAATGGTATTTTTGTCAGTTTACTGAATAGCAAAAAAAAAAAAAAAGTTTTCAAAAGTCTTAAGATGTTGGTCAACAGAAGGAATCACACAGTTGAAGTTATTTTCCAGGGTTTACGTTCAAATGTTCAGACCTGTCTGGCTCTTCTGTTTTGCAAGTGTAGGGTTATAGGCAGCCTGGCCACATTCCTCATTGATTTATATAAATATATTACAGATTGTTAACCTCCTGCCAAATACCAGGGATTTCAGTTCTTGTTTAGCTCAGTTGCTTTATGTGAGACTTATTTGTTATATTAAAACATCTACGATCTCTTTATTGCCCACCACACTGACTGTTATTTATTTGATTTGGGGTAATTCCAGAGGGAGTCATTGTAGACAAAAAAGCATCATAAATATTACATTCTAAAATTCCTCAGATGAATACAGGCCTTTCCTGCTATTTGAAAGTAGAATGTTCTATGAAACCTTTTGTAGGCTGAAATGGTGTAAAGTGAAGAAGCATTTACCATTAATTTATATGGAAAATTTGTTGAGTGTTCCCAGACCCAAAAAGTAACCTCTCCTGGGCTTTTCTGATACCTTAGGACACATCTTGCTAATGGGTGCACAAAACAAATCGAGGTAAAGCACAGACGGACATAGAGAGCATTCAAAGAAAAGGTAGCTTGATGCCCAGAGGCTGAGTATCGTTGTAAGGAAGGAGCTTGGAGGTGCCCCCCTCACTGTTTGGGGTGCACGCTGCCTGTATAAAAGCTCACTACAAACCAAGTATTGAATGCTTGAATGCTATTTTCACTTTTCTCCTTTTTTCCTAAAAGCAAAACTCCTCTCTGAGATTTCTTTCAGTTAGCAAGAACAGGTGTACAAACGTAGGACTTTTGTAAAAGGGCAATGGCGTGAACTTTCGAAAACTGGGGAAACCTGCATTTATAATTGTTGACTCAAAATGCATTTCCTACACATAATACAGTGTAGACTATATGGACTATTACAACTTTTTTTTTTTTTTTTTTTACTGTGATAATGTTCACTAAACAAGTCAGACTGAATTTTGTATTTCAGTGTAGAGCAGCATTTCCCCAAATGTCTCCGGTGGAGTCCTGGCTCTGTGGTGTTGACCATCAGCATTAGAGTCAAAAAAGGCGGGTATCCTACCAGTCCTCCCAGGACCTCTCCTTCCCTTGATGTCACTTGTGAATTTCTAAGGAGAAAGTAGTACACTGCATTTTCTTGATAAAATTCATGCCAACATCCTAACTGGCTGGAAAGGCAACACCGCAGGCCGCCATCTGCGGACACCGATGACCTTGGCCCTGCTGTGGCCCGTCTCTCAAGACCTGGAGAGGAAGGAAGCTAGGAGGGTTTGTTCTGAGGGGAATGATGGCTGCAAGCCACGGGAGGCACCGGAGGTGGTAGGGCGGGAGGCCCGTGGGAGTGGCAGAGACCTGGGAGCACTTTCCCAGGGTTCAGGGCTGGGAGAGCCGGTGGCCAGGGTCCCAGCCACAGCCGAGTCTGGGGAGCGAGCGGCCACAGCAGTGGGCGGAGGAGCTGGAGTGGAATTGGCCCAGGAGAGAAGTCTGTGGGCTGTGGGCGGCCTTCTCATCAAGAAGCTGGGCCTGGAGGCCGTGGACTCCAGCCGCTACAGGCGCCTGATGGCACGGAACCGAATGGGAATTGGAAGCAACTTCGGGGAACTCTGTGCCTTTGCTGTAGCAATAGCAGGTGTTGGCAGAGTTGGTAGCACGACTGCCGATGTGGCCTTGCTACCTTGCTACTCTTTGACCACGACAAGCAGGAACCAGCCCATACGCACAGACCTTTCTTCCAACCTATCCTTCCAGTCAAGCAGTATTAAGTAAAGTTCAAGCAGCAGAATATGTTTTGAGGAACATTAACGCTGGTGTTCTTTAGGAAGTGTACAACTACAATACAACCACAGTAGAAAACGTTCAACATTTCATGGATACGAATAGGTAATGGTGGACGAGGAGAGGGAAAACCCCTTGACCTAGTTCTTAGCTGTGCGGATGGTTTTGAAGCTCGGATGACAGTAAACACGGCTTGTAATGAACTTGGGCAAACGTGGATGGAGTCTGGGGTCAGTACGAGTGCAGTTTCAGGGCATATACAGCTCATAGTTCCTGGAGAATCTGCTTGTTTTGCACGTGCACTGCCAAACTGCTGCAAATACTGAGGAAAAGACTCAGGAGACGGTGTTTGTGCAACCAGTCTTCCCACCACTGTCGGCATGGTTGCTGGGATCTTGGTGCAGAATGTGTGAAAGTTTCTGTTAAACTTCGGTACTGTGAGTTTTTGCCTTGGATATAATGCAGTGTAGGATTTTTTCCCTACTGGGTCCATGAAGCCGAAATCCTCAGTGTGTTGACAGAAATTGCAGGAAGCAGCAGGAAGACTACAAGAACAGGAGGCTGTTCAAGAAGAAGAGAGAATACGTGAAGACAAGGGTTGGGTTTTGAGTTGGTATCTGAAGTTTCAGAAAAGGAACTGAAAAACTCTTCAGGCTCAGTTCCTGACTTACCTGAAGGAATGACTGTGCCATATACAATTCCCGAAAAGCAAGAAGGTTCTATACCTGAGGTAACTGGAAAATTCCAGGGAAAGCTTGGAAGACATCATGGCCAAGAGGAAGAATATGTGAATAATGGACTGACCTATATTTTATTTCCCGAGTTTAAACCTGTTCCCTTGCAATTAAAAAAATCATTTAAAAACCAGCAAAGCTTAAGGCAACATAAACTGATACATAATCGTCACAAAATTTCAGACTTTTTGAAAATACTGCGTTACTTGTTGCCTTCTCCCTTCAACTCAATCAG
Organism: Ailuropoda melanoleuca; assembly: GCF_002007445.2. Taxonomy (NCBI): domain Eukaryota; kingdom Metazoa; phylum Chordata; class Mammalia; order Carnivora; family Ursidae; genus Ailuropoda; species Ailuropoda melanoleuca. The sequence goes on along the minus strand of NC_048218.1, from coordinate 142,812,761 downwards.
TAATTCCTCTAAAATTTATGTTTCATTCTAGTTAAGAAAACTTGAAAACTTAGCCACTGGGCCTTTTGGGAGGTGTGGGAAGAAATGACCAATTTCATGCTATGTTTCTTTTCTTTCCAGTAATCCTTTGTGGTCTGTTGCCTGAGGCCGTGGACAATAAAGTAGGATGTTGTTCTCAGATACAGGGGCTACACAGGAGGTACAACTTACTGATGAGAGCTAGCAGGCCTCTCCTCACTGTGTTTATTTTTATTTTTATTTTTTTTAAAGATTTTATTTATTTATTTGACGGAGAGAGAGACAGCCAGCGAGAGAGGGAACACAAGCAGGGGGAGTGGGAAAGGAAGAAGCAGGCTCATAGCAGAGGAGCCTGATGTGGGGCTCGATCACACAACGCCGGGATCACGCCCTGAGCCGAAGGCAGACGCTTAACAACTGAGCCACCAAGGCGCCCCTCCTCACTGTGTTTAGAATCACGCTCTACAAGAAAATTGTCTATGGCTATTAACTTGGCTAACAGTGAATTTAAAATAGTTAACCTATAAAATAAAAATATCCTCTCAAATGTTACCTGATGAAATGAACACCAAAATGAAGTCACTGGAAAAGTTTGTAAACCCGTGAATTATATATTCAGAATCAAGACAAAGGCAAACAAAAGGAAGCTTTCTTCGTGGATAAACGGATAAAGGTGCTTTTGGGAAGGACAAATTATATTTCTGCACTGACCAAGGAAAAGAAATCATTGCACCTGTGGAATATGTATCTGGAGGCACTGTACTTTATTAAGGAGCAAGGAATCAATTTAGGCTAAGATCATCTAGATTATATCCATCGTATGAGCTACCTTCTGGGTATTTCATTTAAATTTGCTTCTGTAAGATAATTAGATAGTTGTCTTGAATCGGGGGCATAAAAGAGACCTAGATTACCTGTGCAATGACTGACATGTATTTACTCACCGGAAGAGTGTCATTTACCCTGATCACTAAATTACAAATTGATAAACTGGTTTTCTCTGGAGTTGCATACAAATAATGAAAGTTTTGAGAGCCTTGGTTAAATAAACTCCCAATGGTTTGGAGACCAATAAAAAGCATGCATGTGTAACCATTATCAGTAGGATGTGACTATGCTGTGCCAGTCTTCTATTTTGATGATTTTTTGCTTTGAGGATATGAATGTCTAAATTGTATCTATAGAGAAGATATGTGAGTACAAAATCAAAAATGTGATCTCCACTTGTAAAAAAAAGTTCTAAAATCTGATTTCAGAAAGTCTGCCCCCCAAAATAATAGCCCCTTAAAAAAATAAAAAGAATTACCTCCTTGAACCGGCTTGAGCCACTTCTACCTAACACCATTCTTTTTGTAACCTTGAAGAATACAATAATTATATACATTAAAATTTGTACAGGAATGTTATATGCTATGCACTGTCACAGAATCCTCTTTAAAATTCCACATTTTGAAAATTGCCAATTAAAGGGACACCTGAGTGGCTCAGTTGGTTAAGTGTCTGCCTTCTGTTCAGGTCATGATCCCAGGGTCCTGGGGTCGAACCTCACTCAGTGGGGAGTCTGCTCCTCCCTCTGCCCTTCTCCCTGCTTGTGGGCTCACTCTCCTTCTCTCTCTCTCTCTCAAATAAATAAAATCCTTAAAAAAATTGCCAATTTAAATTAGTGCCTTTTCTCCATGGCTTATCATTTAGAGCAATTGGCAGTGGCTTCCATGAGTTCACCTTTGCCTCTCTCATGTGTGGAGTCCAATTGCTTCAAGTCCCGTCAGTGAGACTTCATATTTTGAAGAGAATGATAAAACTTTGAGGAAAATAACTTGGGTAGGTTAGATGTTATTCTTGAATTGTGTCATACAAACAGCGTTTGAAAACATGGTTTCAGTAAAATGAAGCAACATAACATACTGCCACGACGGTTAGGTAACTAACAACGGTTTGGAAGCAGGTGACCTTTTGGTTCAGTAGTGTTTTACGATCATTTTATTCTCCAGTTACATCCCCATCAAATTTTTTTTTCTTTTGGAAATTACTAAAATTTCAAATATTACAAACTCTAAGTGCAGGAAGAGCAGGAATTACTACAATCGGTGTTGACCTGAGGCAGTGGTTAAAAAAAAAAATGTGTTTTTTTCATGAAGGAAATGTATTAATTATAATGGAAAACATTTTAAAAGTAATGTTTACAAAACACTACTTAGTGGTGTAGTTCCCATGTTTGTGTTTGAATTTAGTGCATGTCATTTTTGATTCGTTGCTGTTTTACCTTTTTACAAAAATAGAAGTAACCTATAGAAAGAAGCTTGTTGATTGTGGAACTCCTTTTTCTGCTTTAAAAGGAAGAAAAAAAGTGAAGCTGGCCAACTATGTGGGTTTTATAATGGAAAAAAAGATGGTTCAGAGGAGCCCATGAATAAATGGTAGTCACCTCACTTTACCAAACTGAGGGAGTTGCTTTGATAAACTTCCCAGGTGTCGAATTCAGGCTTGATAGCAATCATAATTGTCATATGGCACTCATATGATTAATGGCATTATCTTTAACAAATTTATTAGAGTTTTTACTTTATTACAATAGTTTTCCAGAATAAGTCACATTAGTGACATCAGAAGACTTTGGAATAGGGGGCACCTGGGTGGCTCAGTCAGTTAAGCGTCTGCCTTCGGCTCAAGTCATAATCCCAGGGTCCTGGGATTGAGCCCCACATCAGGCTCTCTGCTTAGCAGGGAGCCTGCTTCCACGTGCTCTCTCTTTCTATCAAAAAAATAAAATCTTTTAAAAAAAAAGACAACTTGGGAATTTCAAAAATCAAGTTTAGAAGTAGATGATTAAAACTTAGAAATCAGGATACCTGGGTGGCTGTCGATTAAGCATCTGCCTTCGGCTCAGGTCATGGTCCCAGAGCCCTAGGATCGAGCCCCACATCTGGCTCTCTGGTCACGAGGCAGTCTGCTTCTCCCTCTGCCCCTCACCTCGCTCTCGTGCTCTCTTTGAAATAAATAAATAAAATCTTTAAAAACATTTTTTTTGAAATAGAACTTAGAGATCGGGGCACTTGGGTGGCTTAGATGGTTGGGCATCTGACTCTTGGTTTCAGCTCTGGTCATCATCTCCCCCGTCCTGGGATCCACCCCAGTTGGGCTCAACTCTGCTTCAGATTCTGTCTCCCTCTCCCTCCTTCTCCCCCTCTGTCCCTCTCCCCCTACTCACAGGCGTGTGTGTGTGTGTGTGTGTGTGTGTACACGTGCTCGCTCACTCGCTCTCAAATAAATAATAAAATCTTTAAAACTTAGAAGCCAGAATATTTAGAAGTAGATGAATGTGAGAAGAAATTCAGTGGATCTTAATTGATTTTAGTGGAGTTGTAGAACTCATCCCAAACTGCCCATAATTAAAAAGCAGCATGGATCTGGCTGTGAAGTGTGTGCGGTTGGTGCTGGTGTCCATCCCACTGGATTTAACTTAATTATAGTGTTGTTTAGTTTACTTTAAAGTTTCGTTTAAATTCACAGAGAAATACCAAATGTTGTGGGGCCCCATTTAGCCCAGAAATCAAGTGGGGTGGCATGGTGAACCAGCTCAGCATTAAAGATTCAACAGAGGTAATATGCAAAGTACATAATGGAGAGTCAACCCTGCATTTTAGGGACGGGTTATATGCACATGTATAGTGAATTTCTTTGAAGAGAAATAAAGAGTGTTTATTTGGTTTTTAAAAATGAAAGAATAGGCTATAAATAGCATTTTATTAGTCTTTTCTTAGTACTTATATTACATTCTTGTCAAATTTTCTTACAGCTTGTTTACGGGTGGTTTTTTTAATTATTCAAACATGTGGTGAGCATCTCATGTGCCGGAGAGTGTGCTGTGTGTGGTGGAAAGTAAAGAAGAATTTGTCCTTGGGCTTGAAAATGCTTTTCGACTGCTGAAGGCTTTGCTTTTAAAACTTGAATTTTGACTTAGTTGTGGAATTGTATGGAAGATATTAGATTCACCCACCCGAACTTAATTATAAAGTTCGTTAATCTGTCTTTATAATTTAAGGGTAATGTAGTTTACTAATGCAGTTTCAAATACCACCTCTCTCCCCCAAAAATGTTAAAATTTCAGTTTTTGTTAGCATGATATTTGGAATTTTTAAACCAAGAATTTATGTCCTTTCCAGGGAAATGATTTGATTCACCAGGATGAGAAGTCCCTCTTAGAAATAATCCAAATTTCTTTATATTTCATCATCCTTACTTTTACAGGCATGATTGTAACACCTTAAATTCCAGGAAAATCTTCACTGCAGAGTCGAGCATCTCCAAAGAATGCGTAATCTGTCTCTTTAATAATTCTTGAACTGTGCGCTAGAAAGAACCATGTTTTTCCTGGGCTGCAATTTTTTAAACTATCTCCTTTGGCAAGTTGTACGTAAGTAAAGTCTTAACTAAGGAAACTCTCCAGGCTGACATTCTTATGCTCCCGTCATGTTGTCTTTTTGCTGCTGTGGATTTTGTCATCACTTAACCAAGTGCTTCTCTCCTGAATCTCATATTGCTATTAAAGTATCAGATCCTATTAAGCATCCTCACATATTATCACAATGATCAACACCGGTATTTTTTTTCCTATTGTATGATCGAATTGCAGGATATATGTAAGACATACAAATTACTTCTTTGCTTATTGTCACCTACTTAATATCTCTTTCTTTTTTCTTTTAGGTTGTTTGATGTATGCACAGTGTCACGAACAGACAGAGAAACCAAACTAACGTTAGTGTTTGAACATGTTGATCAAGACTTGACCACTTATTTGGATAAAGTCCCGGAGCCTGGAGTGCCCACCGAAACCATAAAGGTACCAAGAATCCTCTTTCTGCTTGATTAAACACTATTATAGGCCAGTAAGCAGTCGCATTTCTTCCATATGAAAATTGCCAGGGGGGTGCCTAGCTGGCTCAGTCAGTAGAGCATGTGACTCTTGATCTCAGGGTCATGAGTTCAAGGCCCACGCTGGGTGTAGAGCTTACTTAAAAAAATATTGCCAGGATTAGAGCTTTTGGAATTCAGTATATAATTAAATATATCAACTAAGTGAGATGCTCAAAGAATGAGATATATTCTAGTTTGTTAATTTTAGGACTCAGTGAAAAAAACATTTTTTAGTTTAGTTTGTTTGTTTTTAAAGATTTTATTTATTTATTTGACAGAGAGAGACAGCCAGCGAGAGAGGGAACACAAGCAGGGGGAGCGGGAGAGGAAAAAGCAGGCCTCCCAAGGAGCAGAGAGCCCGATGCAGGGCTCGATCCCAGGACCCTGGGATCATGCCCTGAGCCACCCAGGCACCCCCTTTGTTAGTTTTAATACGTATTGAAATTATTGAAAGGTATCTATATGTACACTATCTGGCCCTAACCTTAGAAGGTATAGTGTCGTAAATACAGCTCAGTCTCTTTGTAATGATTAACAGACTCTGAGGGACAAAATTTGAAACTTCAGGCATGAGCACTTTGCATATTATAATTGTATGCTGACTCCAGGATGTAAATTATACTATGTAAATCTGAAATACTGGTTCTTAGGCCCTTCTTTCTCCATTTTTTCCCTCATTTATAAAACACTTATAGGAAGCCTAAGTGCCAGGTACTTTCCTAAACCCTTGGGATTCAGGAATGACTTAAGACTCCTTAGAGGTCAGCAAGCTAGATGTGCTGGGCTGACCAGAATTTCTTTCTTCTTTTAAATCTAACAGAAAAACCTAGTCAGGAAGTTTTGTTGGTCATACTTCTGTTCTGCTTAATGGAACTTCCCAGTACATCTCTTAGATCAGTGAGTGTTGGCGTGCAGGTCTTCATGAAGACCCTTTTGTTTATGTGTATTAGGTGACTTAACAAACTCCTTACCTAATCATTCATTGTTTAGAAATGAGTTCTAAAATTCAGCATCATTTTAGATAGGTAATAGCTAGAAATACTTTATCTTGTCTTTCAGTGGTAGCTAGCTGGTGTTTTCAGATACTGGCACATTTAGAACTTGACATACTGAATGATTAATTCCTTTGGATTTAGGTTGATCAAGTGTTTATGTTCCCATCTGCCTTTCAAAAAAGAATGTGATGCTCAGTAGTGCTCTCGTTTCCTCCTCAGCACTTCCAGGGACTCGAAGACCCTTTAAACATAGGTATTCCTGGGGCACCTGGGTGGCTCAGTCGGTTAGGTGTCCAGTTCTTGATTTCAGCTCAGGTCATGATGTCAGGGTCATGAGATCAAGCCCCACACTCAGCTTGGAGTCTGCTTGAGATTCTCTCTCTCCCTCTGCCCCTCCCCCTGCTCACGTGCGTGCACTCTTTCTCTAAATAAATGAATAAAATCTTTAAAAAAAACACCTAAATGTAGGTATTCCTTCTTACCTGTTTTTGGACCTCCTCTTCTCTATTCCTGCACCCCTTTTTCCTCTCACCTTCCATTCTAGTGTGGCTCCAGTTCTCTCCTCTATGAGTTTGTCTGAAACCCCGTGTCCATCCTGCAAGGTATCGCCCCTTTTCATGTACTCTCTTTTCTGCCAAATTAGACTCTTTGTGTGGTTCACGACTTCCTACCTATGTGGTCCTCCTCCTCCTCAGGGTCATTGCTTTGTTCCTCTCACCAGTAACTGTCTGCTGAAATATCTGGCCCACCCCAGATACCAGTTGATCAACTTTTACAGCTGGTCTTACACCACTGGTTCTGTACATCTCCCCCTCTTGGTCCTATTTTCTACCTTTAATTGTGATTATTTATGTCCATATTCATTTATCTTTGTATCCTGACAGTCGCTACATGATTTTTACACATAGGTACTCAATAAATAAGACACATTGACAACCTTTCTTCAGATATCATTGTTTCAAAATTATTTTTAAATGACTTCCAACAGCTTAAATATATACTGTCAGAATCATCATCAGCTTCTTCGGATGTAGTTAGTTCTAAGTTCAAAATTATTTTGAGGGGGGAGTCATTTTTTTTAAGCAACAAGACAAGGTAACTATATTTTTGTGCCATATGTTACCACCTGTATAGATAACTTGAGCTTCACATTAAATTCTCTTGGCACTAGACGCTGCTGAGTGGAATCGTTTACAAAAATACCTGTGTATTTAAAATGGTTGATAAGCCAAAATAATGCACTGTAGTAAGGTTTGATCAGGCAGGGTAGAAACGAGTGGGTTGAGGGAATTCTTTTTTTTTTTAAGAGAGAGAGAGAGAGCGTGTGTGCACGTGCGGGGGTTTGAGGGGGCAGTGCAGAGGGGGAGAGAGAATCTTAAGCAGGCTCTATGCCCTAGTGTGGAGCCCAAAGCGTGACTCAATCCCTTGACCCTGAGATCATGACCTGAGCTGAAATCTAGAGTTGGACGCTTAACCAACTGAGCCACTCAAGCACATCAGGGTTGGGAGGAATTCCTAAGGGTGGGGGTGCAGGAGTAAGCAAGATAAGATGAGGAACAGGCAGAAAGGTGGTCACCAAAGTGAGGGAGAGAAGAGGAATTTGGAGAGTGGTATTTGATGTGAAGGTTGATGGGGAAAGCAGGGGCAGGAAGGGGAGATAACTCTGGTTACCGGAAGGTTTTCATAAGGTGAATTGTTAAAACTATTTCTGAGTTTTTCATCTATCTCCTGGGAAAGGGACTGTCACTCATTCTGTATTGAACAGGTTATTGTCCCAGAGTCTGTTAAATTTCTTCAGCCTTTAGGGGCAGCACCCCCACTGATCCTGTAGTGACCAAGTTTCCTGGTAGGGGTGGAGGTGGAGGCAAGGGGCTCTGGTTATTTAAGGTTCGTGTTTAATGGTGTAGTGATGCTTTCACAGTAAATTATTAAATATTTTACACAATTAATGTAGATGTCAATGGCTAATCAAAAGACCTATTTTGTCCTCACCTTAACTTTAAAAAAAAAATTTTTTTTTAAAGATTTATTTATTTGACAGAGAGAGAGACAGCCAGTGAGAGAGGGAACACAAGCAGGGGGAGTGGGAGAGGAAGAAGCAGGCTTCCAGCGGAAGAGCCTGATGCGGGGCTCGATCCCAGAACCCTGGGATCACGCCCTGAGCTGAAGGCAGACGCTTAATGACTGAGCCACCAGGCGCCCCTTAAAAATTTTTTTGAACTATACTAAGCTAATCTGCTTTTCTTCCTTATCAAATATAAGAATTTTTAATAATTTGAGTGTTTGCGATCTGTTAAGGCCATTATTTAAAACATGAATAATCCTTTAAAAGCATTATAAAACCATCAAATATATAGTTTTAAGCCAAATATAGAAATGATACAAAATTATTTTTAGTAAAGACTTGTACTTTTGTTTTTGTGATTGACTTCTTTTTAAACAGTTGGTATGCAGGGACGCCTGCGTGGCTCAGTCGGTTAGCATCGTCCTTCAGCTCAGGTTGTGATCCCAGAATCCTGGGATCAGTCCCTTATTGGGCTCTCTGCTCTGTGGGGAGCCTGCTCTCCCTCTGCCTGCTCTCCCTCTGCTGTGCTCTTTCTCTCTTTCTTTCTCTCTCTCTGACAAATAAATAAATAAAATCTTTAAAAAAAAAAAAACTTGGTATGCAGGATAAATATCTGCTAAGTAAGAGATTCTGGTTAGTTGGGGTTCTGGTTAATTGAATTTTGTAAGAACCCAGCCAGAAAACAGAAGTATTTTGTTGTTGTGTAGGCTTATTTATAGGCAGTCTCAGTAACTAGATAATTAGATCAGAAGAATATTGTTATTATGAACAACCTATTGGGAACACAATTGGATTCTTATATAGAATGTTTTGTTTTAATAAGAGTTTTTCTGAGTATACTGGTACAAGTATTTTCAGAATATTAACAGAGAGTTTTGTGCTAGTCTTTGGGGAACACAAAAATGAATTAGTCAAGAAGCTTACTCTCAAGGACCTTAGAAGAGACGAGATAAAGTACACCCAGAAGCATGTGTTATACATTTTCTTATGGTGATTACAATAGTTTAGGGAGTGTTTTCAGGTAAAAACAAAACAAAGCAAAAACTTATGAATGAGCACAATACAGCTTATTCTTTGTATTATGGTACCAACATATTTTCTGAAATGTTCTTCAGAAATATAGGTATTAGTACTGACGTCGTCTTGTATGTGTCAGAACATGCCATATTGTAAAATAATTATAAATATACAAACAAATCTTAACTATGAAGTAGTATAAAACAGAAAATCAAGAAAAGACCTTCTATATAGGATCATTTAGGCTAAGGGAATCTTCCTCAGCGCCCTGTCCTCCACCATGTTTTCTGGGGCACTGTTTACCTATTACCCACTGAAGTTCAGGAATAAAACTGGAATGCTCCATGGTCTCTGACTAGGTCTGAGAGAGGGAAAATCTTTTTGTTCAGTATTTTCATCAACCTGTTTGTTAGAAAAGAACCCGGGATGGGCTTATTGGATCTGTTTATTACACAGATCACGTAACAACTTATCAAATGCTTTTAAATACCATTTGTTATTAAAAAATAGAAAAGGCAGAAAAGCACCCCTGAAGCCCTAAGTATTAGTGAAGGTTGATAGTTGGGTGAACTCACTGGGAAAACCTGCGATTACTGCATGGTATTCATGTCAGGCTTTGATAAGGTATGTGAAGTATGGTTTAGGCCTGAATGAGAAATTGCCATTGAGAGGCTCGTGAGAATAAAATGAAATCCTGGGTGGTTCTTTCCAACATTTTAAAATACACCTTATTCTAAATAAAATAAAATAAACGCATATATACATCTTACGCATGCTTCATCTTGAGCTCTTCACCACCTCTTCTTGACATCGTAAGGCACGTCCACTGGTGTTGATAATGACGTTTGTTTAAGAGGAGCCTGCGGACTGCTGTACTTTGAAGTCAGCGAATATTCCCATTTTGCTTCATAGACTCTGGTTACCGTGTTTTCCTCTTTCTAATTCAGAGTGTTATCTTTCAATTTACTTGATTATGGAGGAATTCACTGCCATCTTTATTTTTCTTTGAGATTTGACATTACCTTCTTGGACTTCCATGCTTAAACTTACGAGACAATAAATGACATCTTAATGATTGTCTTTTTCCTTAGAGTTCATGATAAATTTGGAGTCTCTGTGCTTATATAGCACTCTTCACTTATGAGGGCTTTATGAGAAAAAGGGGCTTCCAGATTTTTTCCCTCTTTCATGCGTTTATCTGCCGCCCGATGAAAGGGAACCAGAAAGAACCTATAAATAAAATCCATCTCCTTGTTCCTTAATCATTGTAACTGCTATCTAGAAAATGAACTATATGGCAGGATATGTATCAGGAGAGACTTCCATGTAAAATCTTCTGTTTTATAGGGTTTTAAAATGAAATGCCCTGTTTTACCGAGCTACTCATTTGGTACTTACGCTTGCCTATAATAGTACAGCGTGTTTCCTAGTACATGATTGGCTTCTCAACATCTTACTAACTCCTTCTTCGGACGTTCTGTGCATAGAACATGTTTGATGAAACTGGCAGTCTAATTTCACAAGTAGAAATGCAAGGCACCGAAAGATCAGTCAGAAGAGATCAGCTGCCTCTCCAAAATAGAACAGGGTTCTTTTAGCTCAGGACCATATGGCCCCTTTGTATGACTCAATCTTGGAATAAAAATTACATTTTACTTATGTATTTCTATGATAAATGAATTCTATAGGGCTTGAGAAGGCCAAAAAGCTCAAGGTTTATGTGTCTGGGTGGGTCATTTTCCCTGTGAATTAGATTTCATTTTATCTTCAATTGAATGTTTCTTACAGATTTCTGTTGGTTTGTAATCTTTTCACTAGGAGATAAAATATACTATTAGGTTTATTTTACAAAACCCAGACTTCAGAGACTGACACACACTCTTAACAGCACCTGTTTTCTGCCTCTGGGAAGTATCTGTTTTCATGAATCATATCTGCTTGCAGTAAACAGTGGCACTGGTGTCAGAATGGGATGCCCAGGGCTGGTTCATCTTTCTCCATCTGACATAATGCAGACTGATGGGTTCCCCTCCACTGCAGATGAGGAAAAGTCTCCCAGACCCTTCTCTCCTCTCGCCCTGAAAGGAATCCAGCCATTGCCCCCTCTTGGCTCCTGGTGGTCTCCACTTTGCCTGAATTATGAGCAGGTGATTTGTCTCATCTTTGCAGGACACAGAGCAAATTAACATGAAAATATCGCTTCTCAGAAAACAAGGCAGGCTTGAATGCCCTGTCGCTGCTGGTCATTAGCCATCTGCCACTGACACTCATACTCTGTTTATCACATTTGAAATTCAGAGCAGATGTTGCATAATAAGGTGATCCCAAAAACAAGGCAAGAAATTCAAAGAACACATACTCCACAATAACGATAAGGATCCTGGAAGGACATTTTTTTCCATCTAATATCATGGCTGGACTAATTGAATAGACCATGTTTTTAAAAACACACATGCACACACACATCTGTCCTTGTGTTTAATGCTGCTTTTTGTAGTAACATGAAATAATTTTGAAAGAAAATGCATATGTGAAAGATGCCTGAGAGGACTGTTTAATAAAATTAATTTTAATAAGCAAAGTGGAATGTCGTAATAACACTAGTTCTGGGGCAAAGGACCTCACAGGCCAGTCATGCCAGTGTTGATTTTTACTCTAGAATGGGTCTCAACTTACAGCAGTTTAACTTCAGATAGTTCGCTCCTATGGTACAGTTGAATCACTCAGGGCTCATTGCTCACCAGTGCTGTTTCCCAGACAGTTAATTTTCTTCTTAGTACCAAAGATCTTACATTCCCTATACCCTTCCCCTCCATTGCTTCTCCCACCTGTCACTGCCCCCACAACCACTGCTGTCACCACACCCCCACTTTCCACATGGTTAGCGTTCCTGGGTTCTGCATAGCTCTGCACCAGCCCTCTCTCTGTCCCTAGCTTCGGACTTTTTCCAGCCTGCATCCTAGTACTCTTTCATTTTAGTTCCAATACCCTTCCACGTCGACGTAATACTTTACAGGACCCTCTGTTACAGTGTTTTATCTAATCCATGTATGTACATTCTAGACCCTTATTATGCCTTAGAAGAGGCACGCATTCAGGGCTCCTGGGTGGCTCAGTCGGTTAAGCATCCGACTCTTGATTTCGGCTCAGGTCATGATCTCGGAGCTGTGGGATGGAGCCCTGTGTGGGGCTTCCCACTCAGCAGGACTCTGCTTGAGATTCTCTCTCTCCCTCTGCCTCTCCCCTGTGCTCACACACCTGCTCGCTCTCTCTCTCTCTCTCTCTCTAAAATAAATAAATAAATCTTTTTTTAAAAGGCACATCATTCCTAGTGTATTAACCATTGTGCTTGGAGGCATTCTATTTTTTTTTTTTTTTTAAACAGGCGTCTGGACTTTCCATCAGGAAAGCAACCTAGATTATATTTTTTTTTCCTATGGAAAGTCAGCTTTAGATATAGTCTTTTGACTCAACAGAAATGTTTTCTCCACACAAACCACAACCACACCCTTCCCTGTGCATGTGCTCCCTCTACACATACACACACACGGAATTGGGAGGGGATAGCTTTAAGAGGAACATCAGCTGTATCGCTCTGAGGAAGAGTTAAGCAGCCAGTGCAAGAGTAGCCAGCCGAGTAGCACCACAACAGGCCACTGACTCCAGAAGGAAGTGAGTCAACACTGAGTTTTCCCCCAAATTTAGGGGGACATATACAGTGTATGAGCTCTAAGTGTGTGGTCACTTCCAGTGAACCAAGGAACTTCTCCAGGGAGAACAGATTTAGATAATCTAGATTTTGAGGACTCCCCCAAAAAGAAATCCTTAGGCAGCTTCCCAAGCCCTGGAGTAGCTGAAAACATCAGGAGAAAAAGGACGGAATTATGCAAATACATGATTATCTCCAAGTATGTAATAACAAACTATAACAGTTATTTAGTGGTTTGGATTTTTTTTTTCCTAACAGGAAATAGGGGTTTTTAAAAAAAAAAAAAAAAAGCTAGTGTCTTTCTAAAGGTACTGTTAAGACTGACTCACTTAAAATAAATACTGACTCACTAAAATAAGCAAATGACACTTTGATCAAGCTAATAACAGGTAAGTTGGAATCGCTTTAGAAAATGTTTCTTCACCTTAGGCATTGAATCTGTTTATAGAGCGCATTAAAAAGTTGCAGGCAATGTATACCCAGTGTGTATCACCATGGATACACATAGCAGAGGGATGCTCTGCATAGAGGAGGGATATTCCTCATCTAAATTTAGCATGTGCCTAAGCTCCCTGGTTATAGTCTTTTTTCTGGCTCTCTTCCTCGAAATGTTGGAACCTTCAAGGCTTCACCCTCAGCCCTCTTTTCTTCACTGTTTATGCTTTCTGCCCAGGTGATGTCGTTCAATCCAGAATCTTCAGATATCATATATCCTCCAGCCTGACCTCTCCTCCATGCTCGAAAATGCACCATATGATATCTCATAACCAAAACATTGCCCAAGGATCCTCTCCCCAATTGAAGCCTTAGCCATTGACCCCCATTGTTTGAGCCCCAAACCTAGGCGTTATTCTTGGTCTTGCATTCCTTCACAGTCCTCATCCATTCCATCAGCAAGTACTTTTGGCTTTATCCCTCAAAGATATCCCCAGTCCAGCTACTTTTCAGTATCTTTATTGCTAACGCTCTAGTCTAACCCATCAAACTAGCTTCCTGACCCAATATGCTGTCTTCCATTCCTGACCCTTTATAGATCATCTTCGGTGTAACAACCAGAGCGACCTTACTAAAACATAAATCAAAGTGTTACTCCCCTCTTGAAAACTTTTCTCCAGTGGTTTCCTATGACCTGTAGAATAAAATCAAAAGTCCTACATGATCTAGGGCTCTCTCTTCCTACACACTCCAAATTCCAATCTGCCTCCACCCTTCTCCTGGTTTGCTGTTCTTTGGCCACACCTGCTTTCTTTCTGTTCTTCCGCCATGCTTCCAGCTCAGACTGTATGTACTGACTGTTCGTGCTGTTTGGAATGTTCCACGCCTCTCCCTCCCACATGGTTCTGTTTTATCTTCTTCATAACACTGAGTTGAAATTATCTCACTCATTTTTTTATGTGTGTTTGTCTTTCCCAACTAGAAGGTAAGAGCTTTAAAGTCAGGACTCTAGTTTATTGCACTTACCCCAGTATTAGCATACTGCCTAGAATGTAAGGGACACTCATTAAACATATGTTGGTCACTATACTAAGGTGCTTACCTCACTGATCCTCTAATTAATTCTGAAATGTAGGAATCATTTTACCCATTGTACAAGTGAGTAAATTGTACTTTTTCAAGGATAGATTTTATACGTAAATATGCATACACACATATATAGAAGAATAAGCTGATAGGATATGTCCTATCTCAGTACATCCACTTGGTGCTTTCACATTCAGCTCTTTATGGTGGGCGGGGGCATTGGGATTATCCATACTGTAACTAAGGAGTTGCTTCATTGGCTTGGTTTAGATGTTGTGTAAAACCAATAACTGATCTCCACTAGAGCTATAAAGTATTTTCTCTGTTCATATAGTACTGACTTAACAAAATTCCAGAAATTATCATCTTTCAATGTTGGATTCTGTTAAATAGGTTTTATACTAAGGATGGGAAACCAAGTCCAATGAAGAGAATGATTGATGCTATGAATTGCAGACCCTATTCTCATCTCCCAGGGATACATATCTAAAAGATAATTCCATAGTTACACATTTTTTAAAATTTGAAGGTAAGTTTGACATAAAGATATATTCAGCATTGTGTGCAAAGTTCCTCTCCATCCCCACCAGGAGAAGTAGCAGCTTCGAAGTTAAGTGACTTTACAAAATCTAACTGAAAATACTCTCCTATGTTTATTCATTTGCATTTTTATCCTTCTTATCCAGAAATTGCAGATACTCACATGCATTGTGGAGTTTGGAAGTTAAGAAAGCACCATTCTGCTAGAGCAATTGCTCACAATTTACAATCACTACATTCTGAATTAGTGAAGAGCATATAAAGATGGTATCCATCAGTTATCTAAGATGGTATTTTATTCCTCATTCCTAAGCAAGGTGGAAAGGACTAATCAATCCTTTCACTGCAGTTAAGAAAATCAGTCTTGGTTCTAGTAAATATTTGTTGAATGAATAATGCTTTCACAAACACTTGTGTAACGAACCCTTGAAAACCCGATAGTGGCAGTCATAAGTATCAGATACCTCCAGTGTATGAAAGGTGGTTCGAGTCCTCTCATTCTGCCCTTCCTCTTTCTCATCATCATTCTCAAAGAGCAAAATTCTCCAAAAAAGATCGACTCCACTGAAATTGCAAATGAGGAGAGTTTGACCCGAATTTGGACTTCTGTACCTACATCTGGGCCTGATGCCAAGCATCTGGATACTGCGACACTTAATGTCTTAGGAAGTGAAAGATAATTCCTTGAATATTAGAAATAATCAAGTATAAATCTAATCTCTAAAAACTCTCACTACTACCATACAATGGTAAGCTTAATTTAGATGCCTAGAAAATAGACGAAACTCAACAAATTTTGCGAAGAATGAGTTCCATCTACTAAAGGGTTAATGAAGTTAGGTAAACATGATGTTCTGTTTCTCCAAGTGTGGTCATGAATCACCTCCAGAACCGCTGCCTGGGGTGCTCATTTGAAACAGTAGTCCTGCCCTAACCAATTCCCCAATCTAATCTCAGAAGGAGTTTCTAGTAAGTACCCTCTGGTGATGCTTAGAGACACTGCAGTTTAAAAAATATTTTCCTTCAGTGTGACATATGACAGGACTGGAACGGGGAATGGAATACATCCTGAGATGGCTCAAACCTCTGAAATATTTGCTTGCTGTGCCTGGGTAACCCCAGCCACCAGAAGGTTCAAATCCAATCCCAGGTGAAGTCAGGTGTGGATTTTAACTAAAGTCACCCATACATACAACACCCGACGTTTTAGGGGCATCTGGGTGGCTCGGTTGGTTAAGCGGCTGCCTTCTGCTCAGGTCATGATCCCAGAGTCCTGGGATTGAACCCCACATCAGGCTCCCTGCTCAGCAGGGAGGCTGCTTCTCCCTCTCCCTCTGCCGCTCCCTGCTTGGGTTTGCTCTCTCTCTCTCTCTCTCTCTCTGTGAAATAAATAAAAAAAATATTTTTTTTAAAAATCCTAAACACCGAGGTTTTGTTCCTTAAGATGTTCTGTTGGCAGATGCTAACTCACTAATAAAAATTAAAAAGAAAACCCTTAGGAATTATGGGAATTCTAACTAGAAATCTTAAGCCACCCTTATTCTTTAAAAAGAATTGTTAATGACACATCATGATTTGACCTTTGAAAGATGCTTTTTGTTTCATTTCACTTATGTTTTCACAGTTCTCTGTGGTCTTAAATTAGTAAACTGTTACCAGACTTGCAAGTGTAACTGGTTCAGAATTCTTAACCCTGTTTTATAGAAAAGGAACCAAAGCCACACGAGAGTTAGGTGGATGATAGCTTTTCTAGCACTGACAGCAGTGCCAAACGTAATATTCAGGGACTCCCTTTGAGGTGCATGTATTAGAAGCAATGAGTGCTCAGAATTTCTTCCAATTGTCATTATAAGCTTTTTTTTTTTTTTTAAGATTTATTTTAGAGGGAAAGAGAGAGCACACAAGCAGGGGTGGGGGGCAGAAGGAAATGGAATCTACAGCAGACTCCCCACTGAGCACGGAGCTGACATAGGGCTCGATCCCAAGACCCTGCGATCATTGTCATTATAAGCTTTTAACAAATATAAGCTAGTATCTTTGTTGATTTTTATATTTACCATTGCTCTCTGCTGTCCCTAACCATACTTGTTCATTTTTCCTTTCTTGGACAAAACCAAAGAAATATTTATCATTCTATTCTAGTATAGTCATACCACTTTTAGATTGGAAAGCTAAAATAGAACATAGCAGGAAATTGGGGACCACAGGGCATAAGAGGTTTCACTGTGAATTGAGTTTGGGAACTGTGACATTACAGGTTAATTAAGTCTACATTGAGCAATCCAGTTTTGATTGATCTGGAAACAGTTATCCTCAGTTTCAAATGTTCTTTGGATATGCTTAGTATGGAATGAACAATTGAAGTGCTCCTTGTTGACATTTTAATTTCACTTATATATGACATTCTGATGTTCAAATCTGGAACTGAGAAATTCACATCACCCATAGTTGAAGACCTGAAGTGTTTGTTGAGACTAATTTGGTGTAAAGGCTGTAGGCCTTCCCTCAGCCCCTTCCCTCTGCCCCTTCCTATGAAAATATATTCCTCTCAGCAGGATGGGGTACAAGAAAGGGAAGAAATAAGTTGGTGGTAACAAGAGGAGAATTTATTGAATAGGTTCCAGGGAAAAAGAAGAAATTTATAACCCACAATAAACCCCCCAAAAGTAGCTTTTTTAAAAAGCATGTAATTGCGTCGAGTGTAAATATCTGAAACATTATATTACTCTTATTCCCCTGTTATGATTATTACCCCAATCACAGCAATTTATCTTGTAAACCTAGTAAGTTCTTTAATATGTTCAACCAGATAGGAAGGATAGGTTGATTCATGTCTTCAGTGCAAAAACTATATGAATGCCAATAAATGATATAGAAGGACAAAAATATCGGTTTTGTCTTTAACGTCACCTGTTCTAAATGTGGCTATAGTACTAATGGCCCTTGATGTGCAGCTCATCATTGCTGCTAAGGCCTTGATTGAAAACACTTAGGAACTGTAAGAAAGTGAAATATAAATTACATTAGAATGAATTAAGAAAAGAGTTGCATTTTGGTATCCTCCCAAGCAGAGAGATTTATGAAAGCATCACCCACCGAGAAAAAGGACTTCTTTCCTTTTCTGTTTCAATTCTACCATCACTTTCACCAGCAAGGTTTCTCAGGACCTTCTTACTTTATTTATCACTAAGTTCCATAATTAACATATGGTTCATGTTATTGATTTCTCAGGTTTCAAAGTAAAATAAATTGAGCTTTCTTCCACATTTAGAATATACAGTTTTTTTTAAGGAACTCTAAACAAAGACACGCATTATTTGTAAGTCAGAGAGCAGCTGCCAGAAAACAGAAAATTAGGAATGGAGTCATGGGTGAAATAATGGAGATACTGTTCAGAGGTAACCCTTTGTACAGCAGGAAATTTTCCTTAGAAAAGAGACAGCTGAGTTTGCTTGTAAATTTTGCTAGAAACAGGCCTGATTTAGTAACATTTAGTGCTGGTTAGGAGGCTGAAGACAGCACTTTCAGCTTTGGATACCAAGCAAGTGCCCTCTTTAATGGTTTTGTATAAGTCTAATAAACACTTTATAGTTTCAAAAGGCATGTGTGTATGGGGGGGTCACTATTAATTTTTTTTAATGAATAGAATAACATATAAACAAATATCAGATCTGGGAGTAGAATTTTCTAAGCAAAACGCTGTAGACATCGCAAAGGAAACAATTCATGGATTAGACTATAAAATTTTTAAACTTAAATTATTATAAATAAAACTAAAAGGCAAGTAAAATATTTATAAAAATGTGATTAGTATCCTTAACATATAAAAAGCTTTTATGATCCAATAGGAAATTACCTAATTTAGATATGGAGAAGGAATATGCACAGAGTCACAAAGAAATACATCTGTACAGAATGGTTGAAAGATAGATAGGGAAATAATCTTACAAATAATCAGAGAAATACGCATGAAAAAGGAGGATGTACTAAGATTAAAGAAATTATGAAAATTCATCTAACAGTGATTTTTGCAAAAAAATCATATTTTTGAAGAATAATTGCCTAAAGAAACATAAGCTCCAAACTGTTTGTATAATATGATCCTAAGTTTGAAGTCCATCTCAAGTACATGTATAGAAAACTAGAAGGAAATATACTAAAATACTAATAGTGTGTATGTCTGTGGAGGTATTACGGGATGTTTATATCTATGGTCTAAAGTGAGCGTGTACTCTTACTAAATGAAGCCATGTGAATTGCCAATAGTCGACTGCTTTTGCCCTACAAAAATAGAAATTTCATATGATTCAGCCTAATATTCTTTTAACCTGACAAGGGTGTTTTAACATCATTTTTATGGGGAATACCCTCTGTTACAGAGAAGTTTAAGTTGTTACATCTGAGTCTTTTCTTTATAGCCCAACATAAGAATTAGTAACATAGTACCATTTCCTATGCTGTTAGGCAACACAGTAAGACTGATTTTGTAAAATAATCAATGTGGGTATACATGAAAAGCATTTAGTACATGCTTATTGATGCTGATATTGATAAATGACAAACGTTGAAAGAGCAGAAAAAAATAATGATAGATTTTCTAATAAAACTTACACCATTGTTATCTGCTTTAATCTAATTGTCATTTACCATTAAATAGTATAATTGGGTATGGAGGAATTTCACTTGATTGTAAATGGAGGTAATTACCACTGAGTAGTAAACTCTATAGGATGAGGTTACAAGTCTATTTTTACTACAGTGGCAGGCATAAGTGTGGCTTTCTTTAATGCACATTGAATGTTCTATTTTTTACTCAAAATCAACTTTTCATCCTCTTGTTAAAATGAGCTCATAACAATTAACATTATATAGTTAAGCAAAGGCTTTTTCGGACATTTGTGTTTATTCTGTACCTGCTAAAAAAAAAAAAAAAGGAACATTTCTTTCAAACCCTGGATTGGCCTGTACAAGGAGATGACCCACAAATAGATAAAATATTATGAATGCAAAATTAATTTAATGAAGGGTTGTCAGATGTCTTTGCGATTTTTCCTGAAGTAAAATACTTGGGACTTGAAATGCTAGCAGTGATCTTTGGAGCACGCTCTTGCCCTTACAATAACATGAATAGCATTTACGACAACCTGTATTTCTTCAAAGTTAAAGGGGGGAAAGTGTTTATTATTTTCGAAATTTTGGGGTGGGGCAGATCCTTCCTTTAAAGTCTGTCATCCTTTTCCATTGTAAGTCTGTACTCCTTTTGAACATATGAAGATGAAAACAGACCAGTGTGGGTGATAGTAAATGAAAATCCTTAAGGATACATCGTTTTCAGAAAGATAAATACCTGCAGCTTTGGTAGTCCCCTTGTTGGATTTAGAAAACTGTCATCACCAAGCAAGCTATTCAAAACGGCTTTTATCTCCGACTGAATCATCTCTGCAGTAGGTACAGTTGTGGTCTTCCAACTGAGCCCTGTGAGCCGTAAGGCCATCAAAGCCAAATACTCTTAAGGTAGAGGCAGCACACCCTTGATGGTAACCTAAAGCATCGCATAGGAGAGAGTCTCATTTCACGGGGCTAGAAACCACTGAGCTCTCTTTCCTCCAGCCAAAATAACAAAGTCCTAGCCTCTGGTGATTGATGAGCATGTTGCCAGGGGAAATGGACTGGAAAATCATCGCCTTGTCTTTTACTTGCCACAGGAAAGCCATAACAGAGATCTCTATTCTTCTTGTTCTGATAAGAGGCCTAACGAAGCATCCAGAAAGGCTGGGAAGCCTGAAAATGTTATATCCAGCTGCTTGCTGGATTGCCTTTTAAAATACGGTGCATATAGTTCCCCTAACTCACCAATCAAATGTGTGTGCAGGCAGATAGCCTTTAACAAGCTGTGCAACTTTTCGACCACTACAATGTGGCATTTGAGCTGAGAGAGGCTATTTTAATAAGTAGAGGTACCCCCTGTTTAACTTAAAAATATGCATTTCTAGAACATGTCTCTGTCATGAAATTACACATGTAGAGTTCTTTTACTCCTTCTGGCATTGTTAAATTGGATATTTATAGTCTGGAAAATGTAAGCTGGAGCTAAATTCATAAATGCAAATAATATTTTAGTTAATGGGAAACAAGGTGAGACCCACCCCCCACAGCACCCCTTTTGGCAGAGCCTTTGATGGGAGGCTGCAGGGCTGCCTCGGAGCCTGTGGGCATCACACCTCATGCTCAGGATTTCACCTGCATGGGTCTTCAGTAATATCTGCAGAATTGATTCTGGAAGATTCCAATTCATACCACCCAGTTGTTACATAAGAGGGAATGTCTGAAGTTGAATGGGATTCTTGTCTATTAACATTTCTACATTGGTCTTGGCCATAAAAACCTATTACTTAGATAGTATGTTCTCAGCATCCTTTGGATTTGGAATGCTTGAATTTTCATTAAAATACTACTTTGTGATCAGAAAGCAGGGGCGCTTAAAGATGACGAGGGCAATGACGGGTTTAAAAAGGTTCGGTATAGTATTTTAGGGGCACCTGGGTGGTGCAGTTGGTTAAGCGTTTGACTTGGTTTGACTTGATTTTGGCTCAAGTCATGATATCTGGGTCCTGAGATAGAGCCCTGCATTGGGCTCAGTGTTCAGAGGGGAGTGTGCTTATCCCTCTTCCTCTCCTCCTCCCTCCTGCTCTCTCTCTCTAAAATATATAAATAAATCTTCAAAAGAATTACAAGGCTCAGTATAGTATTATATAGTATATTATATAGCATTATATAGTATATTTTGGAAATGTGTTTGTTTAAGAAATTAGCATTTCCATTTCCATTACCTCTTCCTTTGCGTTTTTCCCAGGCCTATGGTCCAGTTCCGAGTTAGAAACATTTTGCACTTTTCTTAAATTCGGTAGCTCTCTCACAGATTACATTTACAGAAATAACAGCCTGTCCACTATTTGGTGGAGGGGGGCATGCAGACTATTTCATTCTCTCTCTGGTCTTGTGCTTCTTGTCAGGGTGAGTTGGAGAATTTTATTAATTCCGTTTACTGGTGGAAAGATAGAATGCCCGTTGCCTGCAACTCACTCTTTGTGGCCGAAGAGTGACCATCTCGAAGCCCCCACGCTCATGTTGGCTTTGGGAGGTCCTCTCCACTTCCGAGAGGAGGAAACACCCGTCCTTGTATTCTGCAGGGTCACCTTGGTAATGCTGTAGGTTACTGTGTTCTCTTCCCCCTTTATTCCCGCCCTCCGCAAAAACGAGAGGCCTAATGTAGACCCAAATCTGCACATTGTTCGTTTGCTGCATCTCCTGGTTGCTGTGAGTGTTGCTCGTTTTCTCAGAAACTGGCTTCATCTTTATATCACCTAGTACACTTTACAACTTTGGATGGAAGGAAGAAGTGCATTGAATAGATTCTTGTTTTTACGAGAGTATCTACTAGTTCAGGGCACCAAAATTTCACTCCACACTGTGTCCAGACACAAAATTGAGGAGCCTCTTTGTTGTGCCTTTTTGAAATGCCTTTAGGGTTTCCCAAGTTTGTCATAAAACACGAACCGGTGTGATTTTCCTATTACAACTTTCCGTGCTTCTCCCTAAACTTGACTTTTGAGTTGTGTCCAAGGTCATGGTTAGGTGACTCTTCTACCATGCCCGCTTTCATTTTTGTTTTTTAATTTATGAGCCTTTATTTGTTCGTCGGAGCCGAAATCAGTAGGGCCTCGTGTATAACAGAGCCACCATTTTAAGTGACCACCGGCAGAGTTTGATTTCGGATTATATTAAGAGGAGAAAGTGGATCTTGCCAAGGTTGGGGCAGATTCCCCAACCTTGTAAAACGTTGCAGACAAATAATGGGCTTGAACTCGAGGTTCTTTTGTGTGTGTGCTTGTATGTGTGAGAAAGACTGAAAGAGACACCCATGCATAGAATGTTTAACCCAGACAGCGCGGTGGCCGTTCGCTGGAGGCAAGAGATACCCTGTTGGCTCCTAGGCCTTCCTGGAAGCTGCCTGCTGGAAAAGCCTCCTTGGAGATGACTCTCATGTGGCTTCCCTTTGCCTGAGTGCTGTTCCTGCCCCAAACCTGAGAAGGCCTCGGGAGAGGAACACTTCTTCTGTCTGAAGTACTTTGCACATGGGAGCCTTGCAGTTTGCCACTCAGGAAAATAAAGCGGCGTATGAACTCCCAGCAAAGGCTACCTCCTTGGTTTGAAACGGTTTGTAAAGCATTCTCTTCCCGGTTTGTGCGCCCTCCATTGTTGCGGCTCCTCTCATCACTGACCAGCTGGCTGGTTGGTGAATAGAGCTGTGGGCCCCTCGCCATGTTTCATGTGAGGTCTTGGCTGGGTGGCAAACAGGCAGCCTGTAGCCAGTGTCAGCAATTCAGGAGGAATTGGCACAGCAGTGTCCCCATTAATTTCTGCTTGTCACATACTGTCATGCAAGTTACACCAGAGAGGAAATGACCGTTAAAAAAAAAAAGGTACCCTTGTGGCACTGGGTCCCCTCCAGACGTTCCCCGAGGTTAAACAAGTGGATACAATTAGCTCTACACAGACAGCTGCAGGGACGGGAAAGCCTAGAAGTGGGCCCCACAGCAATGTGTCTTTCCTGTTAGCAAGGAGTGTCAGCTATCAACATCTGCCAGATTTTAACCCTTCAAAGGGACCGGTAAATTAAGGGGAGCTATTATCCCACGCTCTGCTGATCATTATCAATCATAATGCCTTGGGAAATTACCACAGTGCTCCTGCCTTGGTGGCAGGTTTTGTCCTTTGGGGAGCGTTTTTTATGCTTTCCCCAGGAGCAGAGGGGAGCGGTGGAGGCAAGGAGGGTGAGGGGAAACTGGCTCTTTAATCGTTGGTAATTTACTGCCCCAGGGAAAGGGGGCTGGAGGGCAATAAACTCCTCTTCAGTTCAAACTGAAGTCGTTAAAATTGGTGGGCTCCAGACAGCCTCCATTTTCAAAGAGATCCATCTTGCTGACTGACTTTTGTCAGTCCGTCTTCACCAAGAGCTATGGCGACTTTTAGAACACAGACCAGCACTTGGGGGAATGAGAGCCAGTTTTAGAGGGCGAGGGCCATCCAAGATGAGAAAAGAAAACTCTTAAGATAAATTAGAAGCCCCCCAAAACTTTCCATTATTGAAAGATTGAAATGCTTAAGGTGCTCTTATCCAGAGTCCTCACTGACCTCTGTAAGCACTTACTTTGGTTGGGGTTGATTTTTTTCTCATGAAAATCTGATTCCTGGTGTGGAAGGGTGGATAATGGGATGGTTCCATGTGGAACTCTGTGTGTTGAAACTTATTTGTCTGAACTAACCATTAAAAGTGGTTTAGAGAAAAATAGGGAAAAAATAGGGAATGTTTATTACAGTTTTAACCTCCAACAGGTACTGAGTTCATATTTGTGTCCTTGGCACATTTCTCTTCTGAAAAGATAGCATTTTGCTCCAGGGGAATGAGTGTTTATCACACACTTGTTGTGAAAGTGATCAGCAGTGATGACTGTATGACTATGAGCTATGGTCGTCTGTGTGATTTCACCGAGGACAAAACATTGGAGGGAATGATCATAGTTTGGATTTCACTGAGTTCTTACTTAACGTGCCTGAGGAAAATTCTGGCACCATTTAACATAATCTTAAGTGAGGGCTAGAAACAATCAGCAGGATAACTAAGCAGAAGTAGCACCGTGTCGTATTATGTGGACTTCATCTCTTCCTCTGTGGAAGAGGCGTGATCACCAAGGACAGCTTGGAGATAGTGTCACTGATGAACGTTAAAGCTGTTCCAATCCTACTGCATCATCTAGTCGGAGACCCTCATTTTATAGATTAAAAATCAGAAGCTCAGAGAGGTTAGGGACTTGTCTGAGGTCTCACAGTGAAGCAGAGAGAACTCAAGTCTCTCCTTCCCAGGTGAACTGTTCATATCATTCTGGAGGCTGCCTCAGTACAGCAGGACTCCTAGCCAATCTTAGCCGCAACAGGGGGGCCCCCTGCCCTGTTGACAGCAGGGAGTAGGAGGGAACCACAAATCTGGAGTAGTGGTGACTGTCTTTAGTAAGGGCACAGTCAACTTCTGTCGTGATGCCAGGCTGTAAATTTGATGCACCCATTTTAAGTTGGCCTTGTTGGAGCAAGAGATACTAATTTTAAAAGACAGTCTTCCTGTCCAATTTTAAATGTATCTAGTAATGCATAAAATTATTTCTTAATTTTAATGTCAAAATAATATATAGACTTGGGAAGTTTGCCTCTTGTAGTCGTATTTTACATACTAGATTGCGAAGGAGAATCTGAAGTATATATAAATGTGAGTTCACATGAATATATGTTCAGTCTCTTCTTGTCTCATAGATGGGTAGACTGTGAGTTTTTCTGTGATTCATGTTATTGATTGCTGATTTTAGGTATAATCACTAATTGACTGCTCGAGCTTAGGTGAATATTGAAGCATATAATTTAATAAGCTGATGTCACATTTTGATCTTCAGAAGTGGATTTATTCACTATAGATTTTTATTTCAGTTAAAAAGGAAAACATGTAGGAACTAAATTATACTTATTCATGTTTATTTTATTATTTTTAAAAAGATTTTATTTATTTGACAGAAAGAGAGCACAAGCAGGGGGAGCAGCAGGCAGAGGGAGAGGGGAAAAGCAGGCTCCCCACTTAGTGGAGAGTGTGACGTGGGGCTAGATCCTAGGACCCTGGGATCATGACCTGAGCTGAAGGCAGACGCTTAACCAACTGAGCCACCCAGGCACCCCTACTTACTCATGTTTAAATAGCATTGTTTTGTCAAAATCGTTTCTCAGGCCTAATTTCAGTATCTGTCATACAATGTCAGGCTTTAATTAAATCCCATACCTGAAGATCGTGTAGGCTCCAGAGGAATACCAGATGTTTGGAAACAGGATAGCAGAGAAAATACCAATTCAGTGAACAATGATGAGCCAATGTGACAAAAAAAAAAACACTGGATTGAATTTCATGCGAAATCAACGAATTATTACTAACTCCCGTGGTATTCAGAATCATAACATCAATCATGATGAACCACTTTGGTAGTCATGTGTCCGTAATATGTAATTCCATAAAAATTCTCTGGGTTTTTGGAATTAATTAATAGTGCTATATTTTATAAAGTGGCAAATTTCATTGAAAACACTTACATGTCAACCAAGAACTTGAAAATCTTTCCTAGCATTCATTAAAATTCTAATTACTGAGTTCTCTTGGAAGAAAAGTAGTTTCTCATTTTAAGTTCTGAAGTTTTGACAGGAGTTGGTATAGCGTTTCATTTCACTTCTAGTCCTAATGATTCACTGCATTCTTTTCCCCAGAACTTCTCCCTTGTTTACTCTCAGCCTTCTCTCTCATGTAGACACAAGCCTAGGGAATCAATAAGCGTGACTATTTTCATGAACAGTTGAAGAGTTCAACTTCAGTAATGCCATCGGAAGACATTAGCTCGTCTGCAAATTTAAGGAGAATTAATATTTCCTGTATATTTATATCTTAATTGGATTTGGCTTTTTAAAAGGATTAAATTCTGGGGGAAGCTTCTCAAAGCTGAGCCTTTGACATTGTCATGCAGTTGAGAAGTAGCCCTGTCCTCATTTTACAGATGGAGGCAGCTGGCATACCCAGCTAATTAATGACTTGCCCAAGTTCACACAAGTAAAAAGCCAGGAGCTAAACTTTGACTCTTGCACAATCCATTAGACGGTTTTCATCTAACTCACCGTAGTAGAATTAAATATAATTTATATAGCTTCGTCAGTGCTATTTAATGAGTAAGTCCTATTTACATAAATGTTTTAGTATTTCTATGCCCTCTGGGTCATTAAGGCAATTTATTTTTATAATTTTAATTATTATAACCCTCTAAGTGTGTAAAATAAATGCAGAAAGAAAATGAAGACAGATACATTTAATTTTATTATTATTATTAAACTCCATGGTGTCAGTGATAGGATTCCAAAATAAAAGCTTTTTGGTAGATATTGGCTGTTCATTTCATAGATTGTGTTTTAACACCTCTAAAATTAGATTCAGAGTTAAGGAGAATATGCTCTTATTTCTGCCGATTTATTTTTAAACCATTAAGGAATACATAGCACATTTTCGAAGATACAGCTTATTTCTTTAGCATAAGAATCCTGTAAAAAGTTAGCAGAACTGCCTGTGTGATCACTGCTTTCATGACGTTTCCTCACAAAACTGTAAATTGTCTCTTGTTCGTGGTTGCTGTTCCCATATTGTTGTCAAAGAGAAAAGAGTCCACATGAGGATGATCTCTAGTGAAGTTCTCTTCTGCAATGAAAGGATCCTGCCCTTTCCTTTGTGTTTTTTTTTTTTTTTTTAATTCTGGGAGAATGACAGGCGAACTTTAACACAATTGTGAATTAGAGCCCAGCTTAGTTCAAGACAAAAATTTATCCCACTCCCACTCCTTTTCTTAAAATATCAGTCATAATCTAGCATCTGAAAAAGAAGATTCATTATCACCTGGAGACTTCGCATTTTTTCTTGTGTGACTTAATATTTTATGCCTTTATTTTTTTTTTTACGATTATTTATTTATTTATTTGACAGAGAGAGTGGCAGCGAGAGAGGGAACACAAGCAGGGGGAGTGGGAGAGAGAGAAGCAGGCTTCCCACTGAGCAGGGAGCCTGATGCGCGGCTCCATGCGGGACTGCATGCGGGTCTCGATGTGGGGGCTCGATCCCAGAACTCTGGGATCATGACCTGAGCCGAAGGCAGACACTTAACGACTGAGCCACTGAGGCGCCCCTATTTTATGCCTTTATTTGAGAACAAATGAAGATTGTGAGAGGCCACTGAACATAGAGTCTTAGTATACTGAAGGAATTATTGTATTGCATTGTTCCTCCAAGCAGTTCAGAAACCACTCCTGGGATTTCTTTGTTTATTTAGCATCTTGTAGATATTAGAATCTGTGTCTACTTCCTTTGTTAAAAGTAGGAAGGCCTCCCAGGCTGTAATTTTTACTATCAACTTTTGTAAGGAGCCAATACAATTGCCCCTATAGAAGATAGTATAGTTGTTTCGCCGGTAATCCAAAACGTGGGAATTATTTTAATAAGCCATTACAAAATCTATCATTAAATAGCAGTAAGTCCTTTTTTAAAAACCTTAATTTATGCCAGGTAAATTCTTATATGGCGATAGCTGCACTAACCAAACCACACCTTGTAAAAATCTGTTAGAATGCACTTGGAATTTCCATCGCAAATGTAACAGGACGGATTTTCAAAGGCAACAATCTGGTCCCTCAGGTCCCCGAAGGCGACTAGAATGTTGAAAAAGCCCCACCTTCCACCATAGGACCTAAATCCCCTTCTCTGTTTTACTTTTCTTCAGAAATGGCTTGTTGCAGTATGGATTTGTCATCGTGACTGTGTGTTACTCTTTACAGAGGGGGTACTTCTAGACCATTCCCATCTTACTCTTTCTTGTCATTTTCTAAATATGGTATAGTACCAGCACAACTTGAAATCTCAAGAAGTTGACCAGGTTTATCTAATAGGATCTGTCAATTAAAAATGTCAGCAAAACTGGAGGAATCATTTTAAATCTACTCAGGAGGGCATTTTTAGAGGGTTGAAGACATCACTTGTACACAAATTAATGAAATTATAAAATTTTCAAGATTGGAAAATTCCTGGGAATGTTTATAGTCCAGTTTCCACACAGTACATGTAAGGAAATGAGTCCCTACGAAGTAGGGGGAGCTGCCCAAGTTCATGTAGTTAGAACTAGTGCTAGGACAGTAACCCAAGGCCTATTAATACAGTCTAGCGGACTTCCCAAAGACTATGTGAATGTGTTTTTGTTCTCATTTATATGGAATTATTTGCAATAACAAAGACCTATCCTTGAAACATTTTGTTACTGGTTTGAATGAGTTACCGTACTTACTTGCACATTCTTCCCCCCCCAAAAAAAAATGTTAGTTTGAACTTTGCCCTTGTTTTTACTGACCAAGCCTCAGAATTTGTAATGTTTTCTTTGCTAGAACTTTGATTTTTAACATTTTTTTCTCTCCACCTAGAGCCTCATTCCAAATGTGCTTCTTTTTGTCTATGAAGAGTTGTAATGATTTCTATATTACCTATTTCATTTCAGTCATGCTCATGCAGAAGTTATTTCTTACTCTTTCCCTGGTAGCTTCTAGCACAGCAGCTGGCATGTTTGTCAAATAGGATATATGCCAAATAGACACAAAGCTTTTATTCAGTTCAATGAACATTTACTGTGCATCTTCTATATGCAAAGCACTGTGGCATCAAAGGACTGGGGATGTCTGAAATAAGTTAAGAAGGATGCCTTCAAAACCTCACAGGGCGCCCAGCATATGTGCTGCCAAGCATCAGACATTCCCAATGGGATACATAAAGGAGGGAAAGGAAGTGCAGTAGAAGCTAAAAGGTTCAAAAGTGCACACGTGGGGGCACCTGAGTGGTTCAGTCAGTTAGGCGTCGGACTTTTGGTTTCAGCTCAGGTCATGATCTCAGGGTTGTGAGATCAAGACCTGCGTCAGGCTCAGTGCTCAGTGCAGAGTCCGCTTGCCCCTCTCCCTCTGTTCTCTCTCTCTCTCATAAATATAGACAACCTTTAAAAAATGCACACGTGGTTAAAGGAATGAAAATTTAGCATGCTTACCATGAAGAATTTCTGGTTTCGTGTTTGGACACTGGCATGTATTTTATTTCTCAGTTGTCTTTTTTCTTTTTTTTAACATTTGTTAAAGACATGTTTATTACAGCTCTTTCTAAAGGCTTCACTATTGCATTTTGGAATTTGTATCACTTCCATTCAGTGAAAAACACTGTGCTGCATGCAGCTGCAAGTAGCCTGTTAGAATCAGTTGACTTTAAGTTGCAAAAATCACAATGCAATGCAAACTTTGTATTAACATTCATTAATTCTACAGGTGTGGATGGGGAGGTGGGGGAGGGGAGAAGAAGTAGTTATGTATTTTTGCCTTCTATGGAGTCTCAGGAAGCAACGCCTCAACTGGATTTGGGGAAGTACTATAATACTTGAGGTCTTAAGGCCCAGGAGACAGCACTTATTTCATTTTATTTATTTGATGTGGAGAAAGAGAGTCCCATGGCAACAAGATGCCTCATGACTGGACATGTGACTTGAGCAGGTCCCTTAACTTCTCCCAGCCTCAGTTTTCATATCTATAAACAAGGACTAAAATGTGCAAATCAAATTAGTTACAAATGTATAAAATATTTTTAAAGGGTACAGCCTCTTACTCACCCTTTGATGGTGATTGTTCACCTAGGTACTTTCTAGTTTCCTGCATGTGCTTTTCAAACGTAGAGACCCAAATGGATCATAGCAGTGCACCAAGAACTGACCAGTGATGACAGTGGCTTCTCTAAAATGGTACCAAGTAGATGATGCATGGAGGCCTTAATGACCCACAGATATCACTTGATCTATTTGGTGTCCCTAAAGGTCACAAAGGTTCTTTCTGGTTTGGGCCTTCATTGACTATCAAATGCCTTTTTGCGTGTCCTTCCATCTATTTCTTGCTGCTAACATAACAGTTACCTCCTGAATTACTGTAAAAAAATTTTTCAGATTCTCTGGAACATTAAATCCTATAAACTTTTATCTCTGAAATTGCCAAGTATAGAGCACACAGTGTGCCACTAGGATTCTAGGGAATTGGTTTTAAGAGTTTTCCTTTGTGTTCTGGCACACCTAAAAGGTAAAGGCCTGAGAATAGTATATTTAACATCTGTGCATTTTCCCTCAATTTTTTTTTAAGATTTTATTTATTTATTTATTTATTTGACAGAGAGAGACAGCCAGCAAGAGAGGGAACACAAGCAGGGGGAGTGGGAGAGGAAGAAGCAGGCTCCTAGCGGAGAAGCCTGATGTGGGGCTCGATCCTAGGACCCCAGGATCGCGCCCTGAGCCAAAGGCAGACGCTTAACAACTGCGCCACCCAGGCGCCCCTTCCCTCAATTTTTAATTATGCTTTCCCGATGGCAGCTGACCAAATTGAAATGCGGGTGCCTGGGTGGCTCAGTTGGATGGGTGTCGGACTCTTGGTTTTGGCTCAGGTTATGATCTCCCGGTTGTGGGATCAAGCCTGCGTCAGACTCTGTGCTCCGTGTTCAGTGTGGAGTCCACTTCTGATTCCCGTTCCCTCCCCCTTTGCTTCTCCCCCTTCTCGCTCATGCCCTTGCACTCTCTTTCTCTCACTCTCTCTCTTTCAAATAAATAAATAAAATCAAAAAAATATATATAAAATATTCTAATATTTGATGTACCTCAAATGCACCTCTTATTGGATGGTTTAAACAGGAACAAGGAAGCCTGTCTAGCCAGGAGATATATTCCAGTTTTGTATCTAATTTATTCTGTAAGCCCTTGTATGGCCGAACATCAGGGCTCTGTGCTAAATAATAGGAATATGTCACAATTTAAAATTGTGTTTTAAAATTTAGAAAAATCTAGAAAGGAAAAGTAAATTACAGAGAGAAATAGCTACCACATAAGGCGGCAGTATATGGCAATGGCCACGTGAGTGTTACAAACGTTGAGTGCCGCAGGAACTCCGAGGAGGGAAAAATACACACTGGCTTCATGAAGAAACTAGCCCTGATAGGACGTTGGCAATGTTACTGTGAGGCACGAGTGACACAAACCAGAAGCCAGGACTTGGAAATCTGACTCGAGAGTGGCCCATTTCCACTTGAGGAAAGACAGCACGAGGCTGGGCACATCGGAGAGATAAGGACAAGAAGTCAGTTAGCAAGAGAGAGAGACAGACTTGATCATGGAGAAACTGAGAAATAATGGCAGGCTTTTGGGTGGGTGGCTGACTCTGTCGTTGTCGTGTTTTAAACGGATTGATTTGGTGGTGATGTACTCATTTAGGTGCAATTACAACCAGAGTTCAATCAAAGAAGTTGCTCCAGTGGTTTGGGAAGGAGACGATACGGGTTACTACTAGAAGGGTAACAGTGGTATACTGTTGGTGGAAGTATAAACTGATACAGAATTTTGGAGGTAATCTGACTGTATCTATTAAAACTAAAAATGAATATATTCAATGACCAAGCGGTTTCACCTCAGAGATTCCCTGACACTAGTGCAAAAGGAGGTATGAATAAGAAAGTTTGCTGTAACATTAACTGTAATGGAAAAACATGGAAACAACCTAAGGGCTCATCAATAAGGTGATGACCGAATAGACCGTGATACCATATGGAATTCTATATGACAATTAAGAAGAGTGTTGTTAATCTGAAAGGAATTGCCTTTAAAGCATAGTGTTGAGTGAGGTAAAGGAGAAAAGAGCCAGTTTTAGAACTGTGAGGACAGCTTGGTTCCATGTTTCTGAAATACGTATGTATCTCAAATAATTATAAAACCAAGTCTGGAAGAGTGTGCAACAAACTAATGATAGTGGCTATCTCTTGGGAAGACAGGTTACAATAGGTGGTAAATTTGCCAGATTTAGCAAATTTTTTTAAAAAAGGATATCTGGTTAAATTCCAGTATCAGATAACAAAAATGTTTAGGGATGCGTGGGTGGCTCAGTTGGTTAAGTGTCTGCCTTCAGCTCTGTTCATGATCCCAGGGCCCTGGGATAGAGTCCCTGCATCGGGCTCCTTGCTCAGGGGAAGCCTGCTTCTCTCTCTGCCTGCTCTCCTCCTGCTTGTGCGCTCTCTCTCTCTTGCTCTCTCTCTGACAAATAAATAAATAAAATCTTTTAAAAAAATAAATAATTCTGTGAGGATGACTATTGTTTTATTAAAGAGGAAACTGGGGTTTAAAGAGCTCAAGTATCATATTTCATCAATTCTAAGATGCCCATTTGGAGTGCATTGTACAGTCACTGCCAATGGGCTCCAGTCAACGATTGAGTTGTTATTGACTGCACACGTGCTGGAGAACTTGCAGAATGAGTCAGTGACTTAGATGAAAATCCTGCAGATACAGTGGCTGGCGCTCTTGATCACAAAGAGGGCGGAATTGTGCAGGCAAACACAGACATTGAAAACTCTTGAATGGAAAAGTGATGTGAAAGAACAGAACTGTGAGGGAGAAGAAATTTTTGGAATACCCTAATCAGATTATTTCACTCAAATTTTAATTGTGATGTAAGTTTAAGAACAATATATAATAAAAATCCAAACCTGAAGAAGTCTGAGAAGCCTTTTTTCTAAGTATAACTAAAACTTCTATGTGATAAAAAAAGAGTTGTGTCATAGTTTAATTGGCAGTTGTCTTCCTTCTTTTGTAGTCCATTAAAATAATAGTAAATCTTAAAATATATGGTGTTTTAGATTCAGTGAAATACACAAACATGCCGAGCGTCACCTAGTGGGAAAGGTACAGTCAGACCCTCATAGTCAGACCCTCAGTCCCCTGAAGCACTGTGGTGAACCATGAAGGGAATAAGATTGGATACTTTTTAATCTTACTCATAATTAACTTCTGATATTTGTATTTCAAGAATTTGAGAATTTCAGGGAAATGGTAGTGATAAAAAAATTTGTGTCTTAGAAAAAAAAAAACAGCAAAAAAGCACGTGTCTTTAACATTGGAGAAACCTTGAGTCTTCCAAATGCTGGATAAACAATGGTAATATTACATCCATACAGCACGTGACACCTTTCAGAGTATTACCTGATTATCATAACGGGATGTGTCACCCTGTGTCATCCTCCCATCGACTGGTGAAGACACTGATATAAGTGGAAATTAGGCAAAATGATTATATCGCTAAGAAGTAAGAATGAAGAGATGCCAGAGGAAAACCGAGAGTGTAGTGCATGAAGCCTCTAATGCTGAGCCTGCCAGACAGGTACTGAATAGCATGACTGAACCGCATAACTTCCCAGACTTGGATTTATTGGAAAGACAGGGATTTTTTTTTTCTAATTGAGGTGAAGGAAACATATAATGAAGAAGTGCACTCATCCCAAGC
Source organism: Ailuropoda melanoleuca (assembly GCF_002007445.2). NCBI lineage: Eukaryota > Metazoa > Chordata > Mammalia > Carnivora > Ursidae > Ailuropoda > Ailuropoda melanoleuca. The sequence goes on along the minus strand of NC_048218.1, from coordinate 142,778,974 downwards.
GTGCATGCAACTTGATGGCTTTTTACTAATGTAACCGCCACCCAGATCAAGAAAGAACATTTTGGGACGCCTGGGTGGCACAGCAGTTAAGCATCTGCCTTCGGCTCAGGGCGTGATCCCGGCGTTATGGGATCGAGCCCCACATCAGGCTCCTCTGCTATGAGCCTGCTTCTTCCTCTCCCACTCCCCTGCTTGTGTTCCCTCTCTCGCTGGCTGTCTCTATCTCTGTCGAATAAATAAATAAAATCTTTAAAAAAAAAGAGAGAGAGAGAGAGAGAGAACATTTCCAAAGGCTTCTTCATGCCCCTTCCCAGACCATAACCCTCTCCCTAGAAGTAATGACTACATGGGTTATTTCATATAAAAGTACTTTTTTTGTGGATAGCTTTGATTACTCAGCATCGTATCTGTGAGAGAAGTCTTTGTTTCTCTGTATGTCAGTAAGTCGTGCCAAACAGTTTCCTAAGTGGTTTTAAACTATTTTGTATTTCTACATCAGCGCCCTGAGAGGGTCCATTGCTCCCTATCTTTGTCAACAATTGGTGTTGTCAGCTTAAGCCATTGTAATCGTGTCTAGTTACGCTTTTATTTTTCAATCCCATGGTGACTAATAAAGGTAGCACCTTTTCATAAGCTCCTGGACATTTGGATTTCCTCTTTTGTGAAGTGCCTAGTCACATCTTTCACCATTTTTAAAGATTGTGTTGTATGTCTTTTTCTGATTGATTTGTAGGAGTTCTTTATATATTGAGGGTGTGGGTCCTTTGTCAGACACGTGTAGTGCGAAAATCTTCACACACTGTGTAAGAATTTGAGTGGGATTCTTTTCCATTCAAAGCGTCAAACATGATTTTATCATCATTTGCATCTTTCTTATCCAAGCACTTTAAAATACATAGAGGCAGGACATTTCCCTAATGCCTTTTTAGCCTATTTTGACCATTTTAAGTATCTAGTAAAATATTTTTAACTACAAACTAAACATATGTGGCAGATCGTGAAGCCTCCTAACTAGGCTTGTAAATGTTAGAAACTTTTCATTTCCAGTGTGCATTTTATATACCCCCAAAATGCTGAAAATACAATGCCAGAAGAGAAGTTTTATGAACTTTAAGTATGAAAAACAATTCTTTTGGCTTACCCACTGTTCTGCTTTACAAATACATTGTGTGTGTGTGTGTGTGTGTCTATGTGTGTTGGCGGGTATAATAGTATAAAATAAAAGTAAATCACATTCAAGTATAAGCTATTTAAGAAACACCAGTAAGCACTGGCTGACCTAGTATCTCTTGGCAAACCAACAGGTGTCATGTCTGACAGAGATCGAAATGACCCTAAAATCTGTGCTGAAAATTGCCTGGTGCCCCTAACTTTTATATTTTCCAAAGATTGCTGCCTATTAACTTAAACACGTGGTTGGCAAAAGGGACATTCATATATATAATATATATATTCATATATATAATTCTATTAAGTTGTATTAAATATTAAAATTATATATCATTACATCATATAAAATTATATTAAAATATATTTTTGTATATAAAAGTATTTTTATAAATATATATATTTATTTTATATATATATAAATTATATAATATGTATATATATATAAAATTCTAACTGGTGACCTCAGAAGAACACCAAAAAGTAAAAATCAGGGGTGCCTTGTTCCTCAGTCAGTTGTGTCCTGATTCTTGACCTCAGCTCAGGTCTAGATCTTGGGGTCATGAGTTCAAGCCCCACATTGGGCTCTGTACTGGGCGTGAAGCCTAATTTTAAAAAAAAGGTTTGGGGGTGCCTGAGTGGCTCAGTGGGTTAAGCGTGGACTCTTGATTTTGGCTGGGGTCATGATCTCAGGGCCTTGAGATTGAGCCCTGTGTGGGGCTCTGCACGGGGCATGGAGCCTACTTAAGATTCTCCCTCTCCCTCTACCCCTCTCCCTTGGCTCACGTGCGCGTTCTCTCTCTCTCTCTCTCAAAAAAAAGTAAAAATCACCCACAATCCTACCAAGTTTAAACACTTGACCAAAAAAAGCAGAAGTCTCTTCCTTTTGTTCCTGCTTCCTACCCCCACCTCCAGTGGTAGCAACTTTTAACTGTAGCTCTGGCTCCTTCCAAAAATTGTTGTATGTGTTCAGATAAAGTTGCCAGATTTAGCGGCTAAAGACACTCAGTTAAATTTGAATTTCAGATAAACAACAACTACTTCTCCATATAAATACGTCTAAAATATTGGATGGGACATATTTAAACTAAAAAAGTATTTGTTGCTTATCTGAAATTCAGATTTAGCTGAGTGTTCTGTGTTGTATCTGGCCACCCCGATGCAGACACAGCTGCACAGACATTAACGTGTGCACTTGGCTTTTATCAAACTCAAGTCAGGCTGTATGTATTACCCTAAGACTTATGCCTTTTGCTGTTGATATATCTAGCATACAGAACTACCCCGGTTCTTCCTCATGGCTGCTTCGTATTACCTTGTAGACTCGTCATTTATTTCTCTCTCCTTCTATTGGTGGACATCGTAGGTATTTCCATTGTTTTACCATTCCCAACAACCTACCGTTGATCCTCTGTATAGCGACATATTACAGACGTGTGCTGTTGCTTCTGTAGGGTGAATTCCTACAAGTGCAAATTACTAGGTCATAGCATATTTTAAAAACATTGTTTGTTCAATTCCTTTATACTTATTCACCGAGGCCCAAGGCGTGGGCAGCTGAGGGCCAGGTGCACCTGCAGCACCAGGTCTGGAGGAGCCCAGGCAGAGCTGATGTTTCAGTGTAGACACCTTGCTTGACCTCTCAGAACCGGCCTCCCCTCCTCCGTTTTCTGCTCCATGAGACTGTTCTCCTCCAGTGTGGCAGTAATTTAGAATGAACGACTGTGGATTTACTCAAGGGACTGTTGTGAGGATTAAATGAAAGAACGTCTGCAAAGTGCCTGGGATGCTTCTTTATTTTTCTCATTTCCAGTTTCTCACTTGGCATTAAGGAGCTCTAACTTACTGAGGGAGACACCGTGGTAAAGTAGGATAAATTCTGTAATAGAACCATACTTAGAGGGCTGTGGGATTACAGAAGGGGGCGCCTGCCTTAGCCTGGGGGATGTGAGGAGAGTTGCCCAGGACTTGGCCAAGATCTACTTAAAGTATGTCTTGAAAAATAAATTGGAAAGAGCCAGACGAACAAAATGTGTGTGTGTTGGGGGAAGGGCAATGGAGGGAACATCTCAGGCAGAGGAAACAGCATTGAAAAGGGGCAAGATATTGGGGCACCTGGTGGCTCAGTTGGTTAAGCCTCTGCCTTTGGCTCAGGTCATGATCTCTGGATCCTGGGATCAAGCTCCGAATCGGACTCCCTGCTCAGTGGGGAGCCTGCTTCTCCCTCTGCCCCTCCCCCCCCGTTCATGCTCTCTCTCACACTCTTTCTCTCTCTCTCAAATAAATAAATAAAATCTTTAAAAAAAAAAAAAAGATATAATAGAGTCCATCGCCTTTGGACCATAGAAAAAGCCAGAAATAAAACCAGAGGTGGCTAGGGATCAAACATTAAAGTGCTTCAGGCAGCAAGCTAAGTTCTACCTTTGTCTCATAGTGAACAGTAGAGGACTTCTGTATGATTCAAGTTTATATTTTAGATAGATCATTGAGTTGGCGCTGTGGAGAAAGATTAAAGATGCTTCAATCTAAAGACAGATAGCTTATTTGTGTTGGAACATTATTAAAGTCATCCAGGCAAGAGATACTGGCAACTTGACAAGGACCATGGAAATGGGAGAGAAGGGCTGATTTGAAATGTAACTTAGGAACTATAATTACTAGGATTTGGTGACTGATTAGCTATATGGTCGGGAGAAGAGAAGGAATCTAAAATGTCTGTCAGATTTTGACTTGATCATTTAGGTGGATGGTGATATCATTTATAAGGTAAGAAATATATAGGCTGAAGAACAGAGTTTGATGGGGATGAAAAAACTGTTATTGTTTGGGGACATACTGAGATTGCAGTTGCTGTGGAATAGTCTAGAAAACGTGAATGGGAAGCTTTGAAGTCTGCATGTCTGAAACTCAAGAGAGTAGTCCCAGCCACCATTATGACTTAGGATACATCAGAATAGGACCAATGTTGGAGCCATAAATGAATACGGTGAGGAGGTTAAGGCAAGATTTAGAATTTAAGATACTTTTGAGACACATAATTGGGAACACAAACAAATGGTGAATGTAAACACTGTGAGCAACAGAACAGGGAGCTTACCAGAGACCCAGAGTAGGTAATACTGAAAGCCCAGATATAAGTGGAGCCCTGATGTGGTGACTGATTTTCTCTCGTCAGCTTTAATTGTAGGAGTAGAGACAGGCAGGTAGTTACTAGGGTGAGGCCTCGGAGGATCAGTGTGAGGAGAAGTGCAAGGTGATTTTGCAGTGCCTGGAAAGAGAATGATCAGAAATACTGACTGGGAGTTTCAGGTGGGCCAGGAAAAGATTGCAAGGCAAGAGGGGCAGGTTTGAGGCAACGATCAGTCCAGGAAGTTTTGGGGAGGGACATCGTTAAAGCAGAGCAGCACTCAGTGTTTATATGTACCTATACCTGGGTACTCTTAATATTAAGTTTTCTAGCCCTAGTGCTGCCCATCTTTCCCTGGACAATTCCTATTGCACTGCCTATTTTAATGTTAACTTGCTGAATTCTTTCTAAGACAGTCATTAGATTCTTCACCTCATTTTCATTTTTGCCTTGTTGCATAGCTCTTAATTCCGTTTAGCTTAAAGATCCCCTTTTCTCTTGACCTGCATGCTTTTCCTGATAAGATACGACCACCCAGAACCTCTTCTTCCCGTAGATTGAAGGAGTTATTCGTGAGGAGCATATGGTTCTCCTCCCCCTGGAAATGCATTTGCTTTCTCCCAAGAGGCTCAGCTTAAAAATTCAGTTCTTGCAACAACACAGAATAAAAAATGTTGAGCCCCCATAAACAGCTGTGCATGCAGCTTTACCCAAAACAGATAATATGCACAGATGTGTTTATGGGGAAGGAAGCATGAATACACAGTGTGTTGTTTTCAGCTTCTCACTACGGCAAGGATTTCTTTTCTTTTTCAGGGAAAGAGGTACATTGTGGTAAGCAGTGTTTTATGACCTGTAATAAAAACCCTTGTAAAGACCATTTTTTGACCAAATGAAGCTAAGTGTTCTTTTCAGAGTCCTCGTTTGCTCCTCTCCCCCTCTCTGTGTTGGAATGCACATAGTTCAGCATTAATGGATAACATAAGGAAATAATATCACAAATTCTAGTTCTTATTTGTTAAGCTGGGAAAGCAACCAAAGTTAATTATGTAATAAAGTTCATTAATAATGTTTTTCCCTACTCAGTAGTAGCTTCTGAATATATATGTTGATTAAATAAAAAATTATATTGCATTCTTAGAGTAAATGGTTATGATCACATGAAAATACCCATCAGATAGTTTGAAGGAGCCTCCCCAGTCAGAGCCCTCATAGAAGAATCAGTTCAGGTACAAGGTCAAAGGCAACTTAAAACCACCTTAGAAAGTTAGGTTATTTACAAAAAGAGGCCTATAGTGCATTCAGTGAATAATAACAGTTAATTTCTAAAGATGCTTCTAGATCTGAAATGCTAGCCATCTTTAGACTTCCAAAATAAAGAACAGGCAACGTAACATTTGATTTAATTAAAATAAATATTTTAAAGTTTGTACCATCTAATATGCACACAGTAGTATTTGTTGATCTTAATAATGACTGGGAAGATGGGAGGCTGTCCATGTACTAACAGGAGAAAACTAGATGGATCTGAACTTAGCCAGATGCCATTGCTAACGATGGGTCCTCTTTTTGACTTAGTGGCACCAGTCCCAAATCTGTTAACCAAGCTGGGAGGTTCACACTAGTTTTAGTCTTCACAACCACCCTATAAGAAAGTGTTATCCCCATTTTATAGATGAGGAGACTAAGGTTTGATGCTAAGGGAAGGGAGCTTAAATACCAGGCCCAAGGCTACCCAGCGTGTAACCTGGAGGTGTAGCGGAGCCCTCAAAAGATGGCCTATTAAAGTTGACCCGTGAAAACGTTCGCGTATTGCATTTGTCTCTTGAATTGACTTTCCTCTTGTTTTCCCTTTCTGATGTTCTAGTGCAGACCCTACTGTCTTATGTCTAGAGTAGAACAGTAGCCTCCTTACAGCGCCTCCCATCTATTCTGTACGCCAAATCATCAGTAGTAACACACCATTCTTTTATACTGTTTCACTGGTTTCCTACTGACTACGAGATAAGACTCTATAAACTTCCTACGCAGGCCCAGTAGTAAAACCCTCCGCAGGGTGGTCTCATTTAACAGTGAGCCCTCTCCAGGGGCTCTTGCTGGTCCTCAAATACCTAGGCATTTGTTCTCTAAAGCCTCTGCGAGTGAGGTCTTCCAGGCAGATGCTTCCCCAACACCAAACCTAATAGTACTCCAAAGTCAGCGTGGATGCTGCTTCTTCCTCAGTGCTCAGCTCAGTGCCTGTAGCACCTCTGCCCTTGGAAGTCCTTGCCATGTACTGACTTGAAGCGTGTCTGTGTAGATTCGTATCTCCTCTCCCCATTCAAACGAGAGTGCCCTGAGTCTCTGTCTTAGGTGTGTGTGTAACATCACCTACACAGTGCCTGACACATTGTAGGGACTTCATGTTTCTTCCGAATAAATGGTAGCAATGCGTTGTGTGCACTTTACACCATATAAACTACTTCAGTATTTCATGTCCTACTTATTATACGTAATTATGTATTATTACAATATATGTAATTATATATAAATGTATAATATCTTATTAAGTCTCTTCAAGGTTATTTCCATTTTTATAGATGTGAAAACCAAGGCCCACAACTGTTGCAAATGATTTGCCTTAAATTATATAACTAGTAAGCAGAAATTCAGATGCAGTGCTTTTAGCTCTGTATTCAGTGGCCTTTCTTTTAAATCATACTGCCCTCAAAAATGGAAATTTGCGTCCCACATACAGGTGGTTTGCTTAGGTTATATATGTTTCCAAGAGAAATTTCTTTTGTGTTTCCACTTGGCAAACACTCAATGAATTCTTAGTGAATAACTGATAAACCACAATGGAAGATTGTAGCCTTTTCACTAATGACTCAGGAATCAGCTTAATTAGCGAGGATGTTTTCTCTAACTCCTGTGCGCAGAGCCAAGAGCAAAAGTCATTATACTTCATCTTCATGCCTGTCTACGCACTGCTAAGTAATTCCTCAAATCCGGTAAAATCAACAAATTTCTCTGTGTAAGGTGTCTTGTTGGATTCCATGGAGAGTATAAACAAGACCCACATTCCTATTTCTCAAGAAATTTATAGTCTAGCTCAATAGCATTTGACAATTTAAAAAACAAATCAAGTATCTAATATAATAACAATAATAATAATAATATCTCAGCAGTTCTGTGATGGAGGCAGAGCAGAATTTATCCTGTTATTTTTAAAGATTTTATTCATTTATTTGAGAGAGAGAGAGGATGGGAGCACAAATAGGGGGGAGAGGCAGAGGGAGAAGGAGAAGCAGACTCCTGCTGAGCGTGGAGCCCAATGCGGGGCTTGATCCCAGGACCCGGAGATCATGACCTGAGCCAAAGTCAGACGCTTACCCGACTGAGCCACTCAGGTGCCCCATCCTGATTTTTATGAATAAAAAAACTGAGGTTCAGAATAGTTGGGCCTTGATTAGTCAATTGGCTAGCGGCCAAGATGAAATGGAACTTAGTAGCATTGGATTAGGAGACCACACTTTGAGAAACACTGATGTGGTGATTTGAAATTAAAGTATTAGGAGATTTAGCCGGTGATGTGATTCTGCACCTAAGTGATGTCTCAAGCAAAGCAATTTGGTCTATAGAATGTTTCTCTTAGGGATGGGAGAGGGTAAGGGACTTACTTAGAGTCATACCTCTAACTGTGGAACAGTGTGCTAAAATCCATGTCTCTTGATGGTCAGGTTGCAAAAATTTTGGATAGAGGTGGTAAGACAGAAAGAAAACATCTTTCACTGTTTTTAGTCCATGCTTCAGTGTTCATTATAGACCTAGGAGCATTATATTTCTGAAATAATGGACCAAAAGTCTTAACACACATATGAAGATGCTCTAATGGCTAAGTAGGAATACTGATTTCTGTGCTATGCCTCTTTGGTCCCTATCCCCTAATCCAAACCTACTTTTTCTGATTTCCCCAGAGTTTTATCACATGCCACGGTATTCCTCCATGGGAGGAGTCAGTGAGTTCTTTTTAAGCTCATGGTTTTTATAGATTCCATAGTCATTTCCAATTTAGTTTGCGTCTCACTGCTCTGTGAAAAGTCATTGAACATTTACGGACATCTGTTAATACAGTGTCCTAGGAGTCTAGTATATCTGAAGGAAGAGTGGTTAAAGCACCAGCCCTCTTTCAGAAGATGGAGCCATAGAGCAATGAGTGAGTAAAGATGGAGGAAGTCCTCAGGAGTCCAAGACCGAAAACCGGAGAGCCAGGTGGGCTTTGTCTGAGGGCATTCAAGCACAAGAATGATCTGATGGGATCAGGTCTGCATGTTAGAAAGATCAGGCTAAGGGCACCTGGGTGGCTCAGTCTGTTAAAAATCCAGCTCTTGATTTTGGCTCAGATTGTGATCCTCAGGGTCATGAGATGGATCCCGGCGTTGGGCTCCACACTCAGCAGGGAGTCTGCTCCAGATTTTCTCTCTCCCTCTCCCCCTGTCCATCCCCGCCAACTCCCGCTCACTTTCTCCCTCTCTCTAAAATAAATAAATACATCTTTAAAAATACCTTTCAGCTAAAGATAGTATACAAATAAAAATAGAATAGCACATGACCATTAAAAATTGAGCAGTAGATCTGCATTCCTTGATGTGCAAATGAGTTCAGTATACATTATGATGTGAAAAAGGCAGTTACGAAATCGTACACTAGTATTCCATTTGTAAAACAGAAAATAACTTTCTATATGACAATATATGTATAGAAAAATTAGAGAAGGATACACCAATATGTTAATTGTGGTTATCTTTGGATGGGAGAATTGTGGGTGGTATTTATGTTTTTCCCTGTGTTTTGATTTCTTTTTATATTAACAGTGAATTTGTGTTACATTTTTAATCAGAAACATAGAAGATCTTTTTCTTTTGGAGAACAGTGAAGGGGAGGGAGGGAGGGATCCAGTGTGAAATGTCATGGCAAGGTTAAGTTAGGGGTAGCATGTCCCATTGGTTGTGGCAAACGAGTGGTTATTGGCGATCTTACACGAGCTCCTGAATCTCCATTCACTGTAGTGACGTGATGTGGATGAGAAATAGGAAAATGCGCATTACTGGGTAAAGATCATTGTCTGAGAAAAGAAGGGGAGGGACGCCTGGCTGCCTCAGTTGGTGGAGCATGTGACTCTTGATCTCAAGGTGGTGAGTTCGAGCCTCATGTTGGGTGTAGAGATTACTTAAAAATAAAATCTTTAAAAAAAGGAAGGGGGTCACTTGGATCGTTTATTGGTCAAGGGACGATAGGGAAGAAGGTATGGTAGGGGGATGGCTAGTTAGAGCAATGGCGACTTGAATAAGCTGAATTGAATAAGACCTAGAGCATAGGAGGAAGGTCAATACTGTGTAGAAGGAAGGAAATCTTTCCTACCAGAAGATAAAGGAGAGAGCTAGATCCCAGTGCTTATGGAATTTATAGGTGCACGCAAGGGAGGTAATAGCATTGATGGTCTGTGTTTCTCCCTGTAGTGGAGTGTTGGCTAGAGTGCTAAGAGAAGAAAGAAAGGTAAGGTAGCTAGACAACGGTAAAAATTCAGACTAGCCTACAAGGACAGCAAGAGGCCTTATTAGGGACCAGTAGGATTGCCTGGTGGCACTATGATAATCAGGATTGAAGGCTGACTTCATATTGATAATGGACACATACATAATCATTACCCCCTCACCCCAAACAGCGCTCTGCAACATAGGTATAAGAGCCAAGAAAGAAAGAGTGGTTGTGCTAATTGAGGATTAAGCTTTGTATGGAAGATAAGATAAAATGACCAACAAGAGAGAGGAGGGAATTGGCGGATCTAGTAAATGGTGTGTGAAGAAGCTGCTCTCTAAATTTAATTAGTTAAGCTGTCTAATAAGCTTATGTAAATTTAATTGATATGTTGATATCCAAATAAATGTAATTAACTTAAACATTTTTTAATTAAAAATATCTTTTATCAAAGTTGAGTGATCACACATTCCTGGTTTTTAGCCATGGAAATAAATGGCAAATAATGGAGTGGGTTTAAAGAAGTCAAAGTTAAGGTGCTAGCTAGGACATCCTAGCTGCATAATGTTGCAGTTGTGCGGGAAAATGGTGAGTATAGGGTAGAGAGGATGAGCCACAGACCCTAAGGAATGTGGAGGATTGATAGCAAATGATAGTGATGAAGAAGAGGGTGTTGTGACAATAAATGGAAAGAGGTAAAAGTCTCAAAGAGAGAAAGATAACCACCTGGAAGTGATAATTGGCAACAAGAAAAGAATGTTGGTACTGGCCCAATGGCCGGGGCAGGGGGGAGGGGGTGTTAGGCAAAGAGGGCTGTAAATGAAAGATAGTAACCTTAACAGGTTTTAGTTAATATAATTTTAGTTTGATTTGTTAGGATAATTTTCACCTGCATATTTTAGAACACTCAATGAAAAAAATAGCTTTAAATTAGGGCATTATTCCTGTAACTACAGGGCCAGAGGTGGGCTGCCCCAAAGTTGATTCAGCTATTCAGCAATAGCATCGAAAACCCGGAGTCGTTCTCTCATTACGCTCTGGCCTTTTATGAGTGCAGACGATGTCTCCCTTTGTGTTTCAAGATGGTTACTACAACGGCAAGTTCATATCCTCAAGCAGTAGCACTTGGTGTAAGATGCATGGATGGGGGGTGGGGACTGAGAGGTGAGGAGGAAGTACAGCAAGAATTTTCTACTGTGGTCCTCTTATAAAGGGGAAAAATACTTCCCGAAACTCTAGAGCAGATTTGCCCATGCATCTCTAGCACTAGGTCTCATGTCCATCCCTGGATCAGTTCCTAACAAATGGGAACGTGATTACCTTGGACCAATCCTTCATGGCTGGCAACCAACAATGTCCACTACAGTAGGCAAATAATAATATGCTTCACTCTGGAGCAGAAAACCGACTTTTTAATACATTACCTCATTTGGAGAGGAGGGAAGTAGTAAGTGAGGGGAAAATTCTCAAAAGAGGGAAATGAGAAGGAGAATGGGGAAAGATAAGAAGGTATTTTTCCAAATGCAGCCATTAAAAAGCATATTGTTAAAAAAATGATTATGAAGAATATGTGTTGAAGTGGGGAAATGTCCACAGTGTGTCGTTAAATGTTTTTTAAAAGATCACGAAACAATGTGCATAGGACAAAAACCATTGGATCATTAGTCAGTAACCTCTGGGCACTTGTGCTTTGTATTTTCTTATTTATGCAATGCTGATTTTTATATCCTGCTCTGAAAAAGTTATAATTAACATTGCTATTTGTAGTTTCAATTCCCGATGATTTTCCACTGTGGGTTAATAATAGCCATCGTGGTGACGTAATGATTCCTTCTTTCAGACTGTCCATTTAGTCATTACATTGTCCTTCAAGTACCAACATTTCCAGGCTCGGTGAAAATTAGTTGTTCTTTTCTTATTTTCTAGTTAGTTGAGACTGATTCTTTCCTTACTTCAGCATTATCATCACTTTCAGGAATGAATAATATATGGATTCTTTTCATTCTCTCTTTAGAATACATATTTTATTAATAAAATTGGCATACAAAGCCACTTTTATTATGCTTTTATCCAGTTGCCTAGAAGCAGTAAAAATAGAAAGTCAGCACTTGCAATTAGGGGCCTTGCCTTTGTTTCTGCTGAAGAGTCCCAAGGCGATGTGTTGCCCTTACTTAGTTATCCCATTGTCACCCGCCCCCACCCCAGCCGGTGCACAGTGTGATGAAGTGACAGGGAATACGAGACAGCTTGACTGGAACAAAGCTCACACGTGACTCTTAGAGCTCATCTCCAGGTCCTCTCATTTATTGCTTTCTTTGAATTCATGAATTACAACTTTCACGTGATCTGAACTTTTAAGGAACCTGCTTTAACCCCCCACGCCCTAGCTTTGTCAGAATTTGTTTTGCCCTTTGTGATTTTGGATGGGCATTCTTTGGGTACTCCTGAGGCCCAAAATGAGAAGTAGGGGGAACCTGTTTATAAAGCAATCTTTGCACCCCACTGTTATTGTTGGGAATTGATCCGTGGAAGCATGAAGGAGGCTCTGTCAAGTTTTGAAGTAGAATAAAGGTGTGTACCATACAGTGAGCTTGACATGGAGAAATAGAGCAGATTCTCCCTGAACACAGAAATAGGAGTGAGGGAAATCGCCAGTGATTGAATGAGCTGCCATCTGACCCAGACATGGCTTCGTTATTCACTACTCCATTGCTCTGTGTAGTAATATTGTACCATACTTCATGGGAGAACTGTGATTTTAAAAGACCCTGAGACTAGATCTAGCAATTCTGCTTCTGGGTATATATATCCCAAATATTGAAAGCAGGGTTGCGAAGAGATATTTGTACGCCCATGTTCATAGCAGCATTTTTCACAGCAGCCAAAAGGTGGAAACAACCCATGTGTCCATCAACACGTGAATGGATAAGCAAAATGTGGAATATACATACCATGGAATATCATTCAGCCTTAAAAAGGAAGGACATTCTAACGTGGGACCACGTGGTTGAATCTTGAGGACATTATGCTAAGAGAAGTAAGCAAGTCACAAAAAAGACAGATACAGTATTATTCCAGTTACATTGAAGTACCTGGAGTAGTCAAATTCCTAGAAACAGAGAGTAGAAGAGTGGTTGCCAGGGTCTGGAGAGGAGGGAGAAATGGGGATTTGTTCAATGGGTATAGTTTAAGTTTTGCAAGATGGAAAAGTTCTGGAGCTTGGTTGCACCACGGTGTGAATATACTTAGTACTGAATTCTATACTCAGGAATGGTTAAGATGGTCAATTTTATATTATGTGCATTTTACCAAGATTAAGAATTTTAAAATATATAGTCATGATCCACAAAAACAAAAAGAGATTCTGGGACTAGCCCTCATTATTGTCATTATTATTAAAGCGCTCATCTTCCTTTCCGGCTTCTAGCATTACTCTTCATGTGTGGGCAATTATGATCTTTTATTTCTGTTCCTAATCATAACCTCTATTTCTAACCAGGATGTTACCAGTTTAATGTAAAATACCTTTGTTGTATGTGATCCATTTTAGACTATAGACTCCTGTAATGCCCTTCATAGGAAACAAACTAGATAGGAGGCCTTTGTAGGAAACAACAAATCGTTATGAAGATACTTGAAACTTGAATAACAAATTTGAAAACACTGCAATTTACACATTATAAGGAGGATAAAAACGATTATCATTTTTCGTTTTTGAGTAGACTGTTGATGTATATTTTTGTCACTAAAACCTTGAGGACGTGACTATGTCAATGTAGATAAAACCAAAAATCCAGAATTGTCCATTGAAAACTGTCATTTCTGTGATTTACTGTATGGTATAAATTGGGTGTTTTAGTATCTTTTGGAACTAATTACACTCTGTAGTTGGAAAAAAAGACCCAATGATAAAAGTTTTTCCCATTAGAAAAGCTTGAGGTAAGTTTTCAGTTTGCTTGTTTTGTTTTTGAAGAAATAACAGGGTTGAACCCCTAGAACACCCATAAGAAAGAATTACACAGCTTTACAGATTTCTAGTATTCAGACTAAAGTCCAGAATCTTCTAAGGGGAGTCTCCAAGAACAAAACCTCACCCAAAGTCATTGGGAGCCAGACTGCATTCCATGATGGTGTCCTGTTGAAATACTTCCATGGCACGTGCTTCAAAAAGATAGAGCGAGGCCCCCAGGTGACTGCTTATCCTAAGTATGACTAGATGTTTAAACCTTTGCTACCAGAATTGTGCACTGTAATGTAAAAAGGTTAAAATCTGTGTTCAACTTAAGGAGCCTTAATTGTCAGTATCCCTGGTTTCATTGCCTGTATCACCAGGATTACTGTGAAATATTTGTGTCTTGAATAAAACAGATTAATTTAGATTAAAATCTTGAAGAGCTAATTTAAAAGTATGTCTCACGGTACTATAAACTGAAATTGAACAGATAATAAGCTTAAGTAAAGCATCCTTTGAAATGTCTCTGATCCAAGCACTTGTGATTCTGAAGGAAAGGTGTTTTTTCCTGCCTTGTTTAGTGTTACAGTTTTATTCATTCATATCATTCTCAGGAATTGGGACCATGTCTTATTCTCCTTTGTGACTGGAGTCCCTGACATAGCTGAGTATATTTTCCCTTTGAGATTCAGTGTTCCAGTGAATGACGGTTAAAGATTGAGGAGGGTTCCCACATCACACTTATATTATAAGTCTGTAACACGCATCGACCTGCCTCGCATTTTGAATTACTAAAGATAATGAGACTTACGCAAAAAATTTTTAGATCATTTAATTCAAAGCTCACATAGTTCAAAACTTTTTTGTAGCTGGATATTGTAGGTTTACAAGAAAACCCTGTTTGCTCACTAAAAAAATTTTTTAAATGCCTAATAAAATTTTAAAAATAGTAATCCTTATATAAAATCAACTTCCCATACATCTGTAAGCATCATTTACATGGCATCAGCGTTAGTGCACTTATATGGGTTGGCACTACTTAAACTGTGCTGGTTGTAATAGTTACAATGGTAAGAAGTCCTTTTCGTGTACCCTAGCTTTTAGATGAAGGGAAATTAGACTCTCAGTATAAGTTCCAAAATAACACAACTAAAACCAAATGAAAACGATTATGGCATGTCCCAGGGAGGAAAACCGTGCAGCCGTTAAAAATTCTGTTGTATTAAAAAAAAAAGGAGATATATGGTAGAAGAATTTTGTTGACGTGGCAAAAATATTCATAATGAACTGTTAAATATTTTTAAAACAACCACAAAATAATGTGTACAGAATAGTAATCATTTATAAATACATGTATTCTTTATATGTGCTATACATTAAAGATAATATTCATATATGTAAATATGATAAATTTACACCTACACATAGCAATGTCTGTAATTTTTGAAAGATCAGAAAGACAAAAATTACTTAACAGTGAAGTTTTCTCTGTTCTCTGAGTGGTAGGATTTTGAGTGATTGCTGTTCTTTCTCTGGATTTTTTTTTTAAGGTTTTATTTATTTATTTGTTTGTTTTCGAGAGAGAGCGCGCGTATGAGCAGGGGGAGGAGCAGAGGGAGAGGGACAAGCAGATTGCAGGCTGAGCCCGGAGCCCCACATGGGTAGGGCTCCATCTCGTGACCCTGAGATCATGACCTGAGCCGAAATCAGGAGTTAGACGCTTAGCCAACTGAGCCACCTCCTTCCTCTGGATTTTTTAAAAATTTTATAAGTTTCTGCATTAAGCATGTATCAATTTAATATTAAGAAAGATGTAGTACATCCTATATAAATAAATACACAAATAAAAGCAATACACCCTTTTTTTTTTTTTAACTCTGTGATTCAGGCTTTTTATAAACCTTAGATGGGCTTTATTTTAATTAATTAATTAGTTCAAATTTTAAAATTTTTATTCTGCTAATTGTCTGTTTAAGCTCTCTGAACACTGAAAAATGAACCAAACAGATTTATTCTTTGTGTAGTTTTAAAGGGTTGGTGTTTAGCTTGTAAGAAGGGAAAGATGATAGGCCGGCATGGCATTACTTTATGTTAATCATGCTGTTTAACATCCAGGGCTCAATTCACATGTATATGCTTCCAGTGATGACACACTTGCCCCCTACTTTTGTTAACATTGCATGCTTCATTTTCACACTGGAAGTGTGTGCCTTGTGAGGTGTGTGACGTACAGTGGTTCTCAGGTCTTGAAGGACTGACCCTCAGCAGTGCAGATTTCTCCAAGAGTTTTGCTTTTGAAAACCTAGAAGGTAAACCCTCCCAGTTCACAATATCCATTGAAGTGCGTCTCAGAGGGATTCTAGGACACCTGTGACATTGCATAACACTGCTTGGTGCTTTGTTTCCAATGCTAAGGATCCAACAAGTTCGCTGACCTTGGCGCACTGGCCACATTTTCTCCCCTGGGGAAACAGGACACTTGAATGATTGCCATTCATGGAATGCTTACCATGTGCCGGAAGTGCACCACCCCTGTGCATACGTTACGTCGTGTAATCTCATAATATTATAAAAAGTAAACACTATCTTCCCTTCATTTTCTGGAGCACTGAGGCTTTGGTTTTCAACAAGCCTGCATATAAAGACAGAACTCCCAGCTCCTGAGGACAAACCAGTCCCGTAAACCAATAACCAAATATGGTCCAGCTGATGAACAAGTGTGTCCCCACAGCCTCTGCCAGCTCTGAAGCCCACGATGCTGCCCTCCCATTTTTCTAATCCTTATATGAACAAAATAATTCCATCCTCCCTTGTGTACACGATTTGCACAATATTTTGGAGGGTAGGTCAATCTTGTTAACCCGAGATTTCGAAGGATCAAATGGTCAGCATCTTAAATTCCTACTTTCAGACACTGTTTCTGAGGTTTAAATCTTCTAATTTTACCGGTTCCACAGTTAGAAAAAGATGTGACATTGGTTTATTTTTTGAATGCCTCCCAGCTCCATGCTCGTTGATCGTGATAGCAGTAAGAGCCGCTGTTTATTGAGTGCTTGATACTACGCTAAGTGCTTTACAAACAGTGATCCTAGGAAGTAGGTTTTGTTGCTTTCCTATTTTACAGACAAGGGAGTGGAGGCTTGGTGAGGTTAAATCGCTTACCTGGCTTTACATACTCATTGGATCATTGATCTAATAAAGGAGTGCATTGGGGATTTGAACCCGCTTTTTCTCGACTATGGTTTGAGTCAAGACTTACTTCTTGGCTAGTGGTGTTATTCGGGCTAATTATACACACCTGTGAATCAGTTTCTTTGACCTGTAAAATGGGGGTAATGCTATTATTTACCTCAGTGTTGGGGTGTGTATTGAGTTACTAAAGAGAGTGTGTTTAGAACTGTTCTTGACACGTGGTGATTGCTTAGTATTAAGGTGCTACAAAAGTAATGAGCATTACCATTAATATTATTATCATTTACTGGATTTTAATTGTTGAAATAACATACTAAACCATATAAAAGTATGTGAAGTAAAAAGTCTCTCCCTCTTACCATTAACTTCCTCTCCCTAGTTCACTACAGACACCGGTTTGGTATTTATCTTCCAGAATATTTCCGATGCCGTCTGAACTATTTTTAAGTTTTCCTTTCATTAATAAAAGACAGGTCAATGTGAAATTTTTTGTTAGTGACCTTGAGAATGGGAGACGGAGATGTAGGAAGGGAAACAAATTCATTTATTCAGCAAATAGTTGTCAAATGCTTTCCAGTGCTAGGGATTCAGCTTGTTGAATTTCTGGTTTGACAGTTTATTGACTTTCTTTTTTGATTTTATTTAGGATATGATGTTTCAGCTTCTCCGAGGTCTAGACTTTCTTCATTCTCACCGAGTGGTGCATCGTGATCTCAAACCACAGAACATTCTGGTGACCAGCAGTGGACAAATAAAGCTGGCTGACTTCGGCCTTGCCCGCATCTACAGTTTTCAGATGGCTCTTACCTCAGTGGTGAGTGAGAAAGTGCTTTTCTTTCACTAAGCTTATGTTTCCTCTTTTAAATGACGAACTGCCCCCATACCATGCCCCTAAGATTATTACTGCCTGTGGTCCATTGGAGGACAAAATGTCTTTGCCCTTTTTAAAAAAGCAGGGCTAGAAAGAAAGGGTTTGCTTACCACTACAGACACTTCCAGACTGGGCTTGTCACAGACACAAAGTCTGGGGAAACACAGCTCAAGGGTTTAGGGAAGAAGAGCCCCAGGAACGTTGATCTGTCTGTAGCGTCCTGGTTTGAGAGACAGCCAGGCACCTGCACAGGTGTGTGAAAGCACTCTTCTGAAGGTCTGGTGCTGACTATGAAGAAGAAATTAAATTTACAGTGAACTAGGTTGCCCCCTGAACAATCAGCAGCCCCACCCACCCGGCTGGGCGATGTCTTCATCCAAGTCAAAATACAGAGAGTAAACCCAAGGGCCTGTTTTGGCAAAGAATGACAGTTACGGTATTCTGGTTTTTTGGTTTCCTTCAGACACAAAACCATGAAGTAGGCACTGATAACTTTTATCTTTGAAAGACCTGTTTTATATGCAGTGAATTCATGCAGAGATACGGAAGCCAAGGAATATCCCTTTACTTTGGTACTTACTTGGGGTAGGAGGTTGATGCTGAGAGTCCCTTGGGTCCATGAAAACTACAAAAATTGCCTCAGAACATTAGATTAAGCCTTAAAAAGACTCTTCTTGGATCAATATGTCACTCTTCACATAGTCCATTTCTAGCCTGAAAAAACGATTCTCAATGGGGGCGGCACTGCCCTGGGTGGAGGGCGTTGCTGAGAAATGTCCAGCAGCATCTTTGGTCATCCTAATGACTTGGGGGATGGCAGTGGCCACAAGGAGGCCGATACTCTGCCCACCAAAGAATTGTTTACCCAAATTCCAGTAATGCCCCAGCTGAGAAATAGAGGGGAGTTGGAAATTCTCTGAGATAACTTGTCTTAGGAAACATTCAGTTGACAAAAGTGTTCCATTTCCCTACCCCCCAAATATGGATACTACAACCTGTACACGTAAGACCACGTACTTTCCCAACATTTTATACTTTACCTAGGGCGTCAGAATTTTTACAGAGGTTTCCTTAGAGTGTGTCACCATTGTTGAAAGATAAATCATACTTTTGAGAAGACAAGGCACAAGATGGTATTTAAAGGATATGCCTCAGCTTTGGGCTGGGTCGAGGGAGCCCTTGTATCCTTATATAATCACAGCTGAACTCCTGAGTCTGTGTGTTTCCTCCAGTGGGAAGGGTTAGGTAGGCTGCGGGCTTCCCTAGAATACAGTTGTGCGTGTTGTTTGGCGTCCCTGAGGAAAAGCTTAAATAGGCTTTGTGATCCCAGTGGTCATCGGGGAGCAGGTGGAAGGAACTGATCTCCTTGGGTACTTTAATTGAGGGAAGCATGAGCCATAACTGACACAGACTCTTTATTTTGATTCCCCCTAAATGGGCATAAAAAACTATAATAAAAACAGGAAACCCAATTGGTTTTGTTTTGTTTTTTTTTTTTCTTATTAAATTTGTGGAATGATAGCCCAGCTTGTGCGTAACATCAATTAACATTCCATTCTTGCTGAAAGTTGATATGTTCAGACAGGAAAATGTAGACAAATTATTTCGTAGAGAAAAGGGGAAAGGCAGTCATAAATACCTGAGTTTTCAGTGTCTAATTGGTACTGCATACTCTATTTCTTATGATGATATAAAGTAAAAAATACTAGCAACTGGAAAAGACACTGGAACAAATTTGACATTATTTGCAAGAATGATAGCTGGAATTTAATGTCAGTAATGAAGGTTATGATTCCTAAAGGGTACTGCATTTAAAATTTTTCCCCATTGTTTTGTGTTTTTCTATTTAAGGAGAAATCCATTTAGTATAGTGACGCATTAGTTAACATATACGTGGTGATATATAAAGACTTAGAATCAGCTTTTCAGACTGAACTGGTATTTATTTTTAGAGTTTCTTGAAGAGAAAAAGACTGCACTCCACTTCCTGGAAATACACATTTTTTAGTGGGTTATGTCATACAGGACCTGGGAATCAACTTAATCTGTGGAATGTTAAAGGAATTACAAGTTAACTGATTCGAAACTGGCATCTTACAGCCATGAGAAATGCTAATATATTAGTTCTCTTCCAAAGCCTGACTCCAGTGTCCCCTTCTGGTACTCCCTGCAGAAATCAGGCCCATCTTCCTGCCTCAGTGACATCTTATTCATGTCTTTCATAATTCTGTTTTCTATCTTGTTTGTAATTATTTTTAGGGTTCTCTATATCAGGCTGTACGCTCCTTGAAGGAACTGGCCTTTTGGGAAGAAATTTAGGACAATTATTATAAGAGTGGACTATAGTCGTAGTTGGGGGTGGTGTGTAACTTAGGGTGTGTAGCAAATACCTATTTATTTAAAGGTTGTAGAATGAAGACGTGAATGACTCGAGTGAATGCCTTAGACTCAGGCAAGAGGGCTCTGGCCTGGATCTCATACGTTAGAGGAGGCTGCACTGGCCCTGCACCAGCCGGGCCTCCCTTCGTGGAGCATGGAATCCAGGGTGCCAGGGAGATACTCCAGCTAGAGTCTGAGACCCCCACCCTCATCCCACCGCACTCAGGGCACTGCAATTCCCTGACCCAGTGGGAACTGCGTGAGCTCTTCTCGGGTCTTTCCTCCTGCCGGCAGATTGTACACTCAAGTCTGAGAGCCACACACATTCGCAGACACACGGGCAGACTGCACGTTCGGATCGGAATGCACGTAAATATGCGTGTGAGACCTCTGGTGGTGCAGGAAGGAGCTGGGACTAGGAAGAGTGGCAGGACCCCATTACACTTAATACCTCACGTGTGTTATTTTTATCAGAAATTTCTGTGAAACCTTGAAAATCCACTCTGACCTATACTGAAATACTACTACGTTTGTGGAAAAACAAAGAGAGTAGGTTACAGAGAGGTTCTTTCCATTGCACATAAGTGATGTGTGTAAGAATCATGACTCATGGGGTTATATAATCTCGGTGACAGAAGTGTTTCAATAATATATGCTTATTCAATAGAATGACTACAGGCCAGCTAAAATTATATTTAGAATCATTCTAAACTCGACATTTCTAAGTGTTTCCCATGTCAAATGTAGCGTATGGTGCAACTCGTTTTTCTCTGTCAGGATAAAAGAGAAAACTAGAGCAACCGCTCAGCCAGCAGTTTTGGTCCCAGGTGATTGTGCACACGGGTCTGACCCAGACAGTCTGAGGGGCAGGACCTGGGACATCACCAGCAGTGTGATGATGACTCTGATAATCATGAGGCAGTATGACCAGCGGCTCAGGGAGGGAGCGCTCTTCACATGTCTGTGATGCGGAATCTTTACTGTTGTTTTTCTGAATTGGACCATACACTACACAGGGTGATATGGCGCTATTGCTGTTAGATTCAGTGTTTGGATAACTCCCTGCCAACCACCTCACTTTGCAAGTGGGGAAACTGAGACTCAGACAAGCAGTTTGTGACCAGGTTAAGTCTGGATTCACCCAACAGATTGTAAATAGCTCAGGGAAATCTCATGTCTATATTCCGGCTCTCACCTACCATCCCCTCTCCCTTCCTCCTCCCACACCGTAGGCTCCAGGACATCAGAGGGCATGAGACTGCGTTCTGTGGAATTATGGGGTTCTACAGAGGGCATCCAGAGGTTCCACAAATGTTCCGACAGTCTCTTTTTTAAAATATATTTTAAGTCTTGTTAAAATTGTAATTAAAAAACAACTAGCTCGTGCCACATTTTGACACAGTAAAGAATACTGAGGCATGAACTCGTACCTCCCAGCTAACTTACCTTTTTTGTAGTTGTTGTTGTTGTTGTTTGAGAGAGAGAGCAGGGGGAGGGGCAGAGAGAGAGGAAGAGAGAATCTAAAGCAGCCTCCACGCCTAGCAGGGATCCCGATGCAGGGCTCGATCTTATGACCTTGGGATCATGACCTGAGCCGAAATCAGGAGTCGGATGCTCAACGGGCTGAGCCACCGAGGCTTCCCCTGGTTAACTGAGTTTTTATGTAGACCTCAGAATAAAACTTCTGCCACACTTGTGCAGACTTGAACGTCTTGTAAATGGATTGTTGCTGAGGAAAAACCAAGCATTCTCTTGATTCACTCCCGTGTGTGTCCACCCCCTTAAGTCCCCGGGATGCATAATCGCAGCAGCGCACACACCATGCTACACTCACTGTACAGGAGGCTTTTGCAAGGGCTGTGCAGAGCAATGACAGTGGTGATGGTTTTGTATCCAGATGTTATTGCCAGAGCACCCAGGGACTCCCCTAGGACAGTCACCAGAAAGCTACCTGTGGATAGGAAGAAGTCTATACCGTAAAATGAGCTCGTTCCTTTTAGTGTCTCTGTAACTTCACGTGCTGAGATGAAGTCCAGGAATGGCCTGCCGTAAACCCATCTCTGCTCTGCAGTGAACAGTCTTACAGTGACTTTTCAGTGTAGTTGGAGGGCCTCTTTACAACCATTAGACAGAAGGTACAATTAACATTTTTCTTCCTGTGCTTGTGTGTAATACAGTTTGGAGGAAAATTCCACTTTGTATCATAATGGAATAGTAAGAAAGTTCTCCTGTCTTTTTAGTGACTTAATGAAATTCTCACTAAGTGAATTATATTCCCCTTCTCCAAGGGTCTTTTTTTTTTCTCCATATCATCTGTCCTATTAAGAGACACTTGTGGGGGCGCCTGGGTGGCTCAGTCTGTTAAGTGTCCAACTCTTGATTTCAGCTTGGATTGTGATCTCAGGGTCATGGGATCCAGCCCTGCCACTGGCTCCCTGCTCAGCACGGAGTCTGCTTGGAATTCTCTGTCCCCTCCACCCCCCACTTGTGCATGTGCAATCTTTCTCTCTCTCAAATAAACAAATAAAATCTTTAAAAAAAAAGAGAGAGAGAGGGAGAGATACTTGGTATTCCGAAAACATCTTTCTCTCTGTAGAAATCACCAAAAGACAACAAGTAAACAGTAGACGTGGGAAGACTTTTATTTGACAGCTCTACATATTAGAAAAATTCACTTGGGGAATAATGATTACCAAAATTACTTTATTTAAGAACATTCATTTATTAATACCACAAGTATTACAAAAACTCGAATTCCTCACATCCCATTCTTATGCCTCTACCAATGGATGGTTTCCTACTCTAACCCTAGTTTGGTAGCATTTAGTAAACGCTGAAGGAACCTTGCGGATTCAAAAACTTTTTGATAAGCCTAAAGGAGAAGAGTAACGAAATGGAGTTGTAGCATTCAGTCAACGAATAATTACTGATCACTTTCCGTGTGCCACGCACTGTCAGCGGACCTGAGGGATGATGGGGACTAGAAATGGACATAGTCTTTGCTCTCATGGAGCTCATCATCAAAATGGGACCCATCTTCATAAAACAGTCATAAAAAAGAAACGTGTAGTGAGAAATCGACGTGCAGTGAAGGGAAGGGACACAGTTCGATCAAGTCTTGTGTCTCAGGAACCCTCAGAGGCGGAGGGTCAGAGAAGCTCTGCTCTCGCGCCCATGCCGGGAAGTGCGATGCTCGGAGAGGTCAGCGGCACCATCCTGTTGGAACCTGCTGGGACGCAGGCCCCACGGATCTGCATCACACCATCTGTGCTAATTTTCTGTTTGTGTTTGGAATAGTTCCTTTTACAGCACCCTGCCAGCACCAGCAAGTTGACAAAGTGAAGTGGGACCAGAGATCGGAGAACAATGTCATCTTTTACAGGAGAAAATAAATTGTTTATGCTTGTTTCCTCTTCGTGCGTGTTGTATTTACTATGGAGACCTGGCAAGGTCTGTGCCTCAGCTCGGGCAGCCGAGTTGCTCCCACAGAAGCCTGCAGACGCTGCCAGTGCATACTGAGTAAATCAAACCAAGAGCAGGAATCGAGTATAATGGAAAAAACCCAAAGCTCTGTCGCCTCAGCACCTCAGCGAAAGTGCAGGACACACCTCTGAAGCCGGAAAGGCTCCTGTAGCTCCCTCCCTGCTCCACATCCCCTTGCCATGACACAACCAGGTCTGTTTTGTGAACATTTCCAGTTGCCAGTACATATTTCACAGTTAACAATGGAGTGTTTGTGCTGGTTTCGTTTTCACTTTCACCAGTGAGGGAAGTGGAACACAATGGGGCAGTGCACGGAGCTGGGAACAGGACACGTTTTCTTTAGGATTCCCAGGGCTGGGTACATGGAAAATGCCAGAGCCAACACAAACACGAAAACCCATCCAGATCCTTCGTTGCGCATTCTCAGTGGCAATAAAACACATTTTGAGTTACCATCTGATAGGTGAACTGTGCCTCCGAAGTGAAGGCGAGCACTGATGACCACAGTGAGAATTTCTCCCATGTCAGGAGCTCATGTGTTCCGTCCTATACAGAAGGCTGCTGTGGGTGGGTGTGTGTGTGGGTGGGTGCGTAGCTGTACCGCGTACACTTGGGAAGTTCATCAAATGACCGGTTTCCTTGTTTATAAAAGATAGTCGTTCCTTTGACTCACCTAATTCTAGCTCCTTCAGAAGTGGTCACTGTTGCCAGTCCGCTCTGGACGAAAACAGTTTTAACTGTAATGCTACTGCCTGGAGGGTGTTTTACTTGAAGAAAGGACAGGATGTTCTTTGATTCTATACATCCGTTTGGCCACCAAGTCCTATGAAGGTACAATATAGTCCTGGTCTGGTTGTCACCTGATTTGTTACGTTCTATCACATAGGTACCCTGTATGATGCCGTTCAGATCTCAGAACTTGAGGCCAAGTCTGTGTGTCCAGACCAAGCATTGTCTTAAGGTTGACAAAACCAAATGCTTTAGTAAGGTTGTGCAGGCAAAGGGTTTCTCAGGGATCGGGAAGATGGGAAGAGTTTTGTTGGGTCTTACATTTAACCTTCTTCTGGGAATGTGCCTTCTCTGCGTGGTCAGGGGCTAGTCTGACAAACTCCTTATTGAGATCGTTTCATCTCCCCTAAACTTGCCTGACTCAGGTGTGTTAAGTTCATCCAGAGGAGTAGAAGACACAATCCTTGGAATTGAATATAAAACAGTGTTTCTGTAACTTTCACTTTTACCTCCTCTTTCACGTATTCTCTGGATATGTGAACTTCTTTGCAAATGTCACTGCTCAGCTCCAGGTGAGGAAGGGAGCGGTGGCAGTATCTTCATTTTGCCTGGGCTTTGGCAGACTCAAGGTGTAAGTTCCTATGTTGAGATATGTTATTGAACTTCTGTTACATTGGATATATCCATTTTCATTCCCTCAATCCACATCGTACACTATTTTAGTGTTTCCCACAGTGCCTTCCTGGCACATGGTAGGCACTTGATAAATACATGATGAGTGAATGAAATGAATCCTCATGATTCTCCAGTGTCTAAAGAACGAATTCCAACTCTGTAACCATGGCATGCAAAGTTTTTTGTAGTGTAGCCCCAACCTACCCTTCTGTCTTCCCACTCAGAGACCACCCCCATTCACATAAACGCCTATTCCCTGTCATCTAACCGCACCAAATTTCTCACTACTCCTTGAACTTCATTAAGTTCTTTCCCACTCCGTGCTTTCACCAGTGAATCAATGAATGAATTTCCCACCACATTTTCCATGTTGCTGCTGGGGTCACTGCATCATCAGTTATAAGCATCTAAAGTGTTTGTGTTTGTGTGTGGTTTTTTGGGTTTTTTTTGCTTTTTTTTTTTTCTGTTTTTCGTTTGTTTTGGTTTTAGGTGGGGTTTTTGGGTTTTTTGTTTGGGTTTGGGGTTTTTTTTGTTTTGTTTTGTTTGGGTTTCTTTGTCTTTTGGGGCTTTTGTTTTATTTGTTTTGTTTTTTTTTTTGCTTTAGACGCAACTTTTAGCTAATCTTCCTAGCTGCCTGCGTCACTCCCTCATAGCAACTTGAGCCCTGAGGAAGTAACATTTTCACTTTGAATATCTGTCTGGGCAGCCATTCCTAACTTTCAGATAATCATTGTCCTTCATCCCTCCTTCTTCAAGGTCAGAAACCTCCATACACCTCCCCAGCTTGTGCACTTAACATTTTCTGTATGTTATGTTTTAATTAAAAATTTAGATCTCTTGGGATCTTTGGAAGAACCGTGATGTTATAGGAAAAGTTTGAGAATGACTGCATTGTACTGTCTTTCAGTTATTTAGTCTACTTGGGTTCCTATGGAGATTAGGTACGTGTTTATGTTAATCTGTAAAGGTCTTTCTAAAAGTTAAGCTCAAACTTTTATATGATTGCTTTGTAATGCTGGATTTTCTTTTCTATTTTATTGACCTTATTGCTAATATGCCAAATTTGTTTCTAAATGATGCTGTTTGGGTTGCTGAGCTGTTCCCCTTGTTGCTCCTGCTTTGTTTCCCTTTTCTCCAGCGATTGAAGCGCAGAGTTTGAGTGACATCGTTGCCCCCAGTGTCTGTAAGGATACTGATGATGTTTAAATCCCTCATAAATCTGGATGTTAAACTTTACAGTTGGCTGCGGAGGAATAATCTACCTTCAAGGCTCAGGGAAGCATCCAAAAGAAAGAAGGGGAAAGCGTAGGAGAATTTACTTTAGCGCTGCTCATATATTTATTTTGAAGGTTGGCAGAATCTAAAAGTGGGGCTGTAAATTTAACAACTGTGCCATAAAAGCCCCAAAGTAAGGGAGAAAAGTCTTTACTACTTCTAGGTTTGGATACTATTATAAAGCTACAAGGTTTCTATTCTGCCATCTTTAATTTTTTCTTTTAATTTCTAAAGCCATCCCTCCCTTCTTCCTTTTCATTTTTATTTTGATTAATTACTTGTGAGAGGTTACGATGCTTTGAAATGTATGGAAGGAAGCGTTTTCCGAATACTTGCTGGTGTACTTGAGTTGATTTCACGGTGACGTTGAATACTATCTGGGCCTTATGTAACGCTGGGCGATCTCGGTGAGGTGGGGACTGCACATGGTATCAGTTCTTGTGGGAAAATATGCTTCAATGGCTTACTGGCACCGCTCTTGGAATGTGGCATTTAAAAGTACCTTTTTACAGTGGGAAAGAATTCTGTCAAGAATAAACAGTCTGACCTTGTTAAATGGGCCAAAGTCTGTCTGTAACCTAGTTCCAGAAAACTAGCTTTTACTAGTTTAGAAAAAGCAGATTAGAAAAATTGCAATTAAAACTTTCTAAAGAATGGAAAAAGTGAAGGAAGAAGGTGAGATAAATTTCCAAAAATGATGGTCTTCACATGAACATTTCCTCAGATGACTATAAAATCCCACTCTTCCAGAGTGGATGAAAGATCAGGACTACAGTCAGAAAAGCAGATGTTCTTTTTCCTGGAAAGACAAGACTGGCTTATAGAAAGGAGCTGTGGGAGGGGCCAGGTAGCATGGACCAACCGTGGGAAACCAGTAGGCTTGGGGACATGAAGAAGGAGTAAAAATTGCCACTGACTCCCCATTGCCCATAGGTTAAAAAGTCTAGATACTCTGCAACGGTTTGCTCCCAACTTTTCTCACCATCCCTGCTGTCCCACCCACCCCAAACCCACCCACACACCCCTGTGATCGCGCCACTCCAGACCTCTGTCCTCCTGCTTGAAACAGCATGCGATTAGATTTTGTGCTCCTGTGCCTTAGACATTCTCTCCACTTAGATTGCCTTTACCCTTCTCAGCCTACCAGATTCCTAGTCATTCTTCAAGACTCTATGCAAATGCCATCTCCTCCCTGAAGTCATCCTGACTCTAGGATAAAGCTAGGCATTCCTTTCCCCTGCACTTTTGATTTGCCTCTAATATAAGTAGCTGTCATATCTGTTTCAGCACTTGGGGTAACAACACACAGGCACACGGTGCTGCTCTGTGAGTGTAAAGAGCATGTGTGTGTATGTGTGTGTTCTGGAATAAGAGGTTTCTGAGTGGGGGGGGTGGAGGGAGGCTTTATTGAGGGGCAGGGGGTACTGAGTGTGTTGGGAAGCAATGCTTCCCCTAAATATCACCCCTTCTCCAAAAGGTGTCATTACAACTTGTGTCTACATCCATTTCAAAATTACAGCACTAGGAATCAAACTTGTTTAATTGATCACTTTCATTGCTAAAACCTTGTGTTTATATTTCAGCGGTGTTCTGGAAAACCAGGACCTGATTGCTTTTACTCAGATGCATGACTGGTAGTTAGTTGGTTAGGTATTAGCAGAGTGTGCCAGATCTTGATGATGCTTTTTCTAGTCATAACCATTTTTAACTCCATTGTAGTGGAGTTACAGTAATAACCAGTTTTGTGTTCTAGAACATAATATAGCTTTAAAAGAACTGTGTTAAGTTAAAAAAAAAAACTAATGTGTAAAATAGATAAATAATCAAGTACTTTGCAGATGGGCTTGTGGCAAAGTGTTTCAAAAGGAGCCTCTGCAATTTAAAATATAATTTAATAGGGGCATCCGGGTGGCTCACTCTGTTCAGTGACTGACTCTTAATTTTGGCTCAGGGTCCTGAGATCCAGCCCCCAGCACCAGGCTGCCTGCTCAACAGGGAGTCTGCTCTAGATTCTCTCTGACCCTCCCCACTGCCCCCCCCGGCTCTCACACACTCTGTCTTTCAAATAAATAAATAAATTCTTTAAAAAAATAAAATATGTAATTTAATAGATTAAAATGCATTTTCTTAAACCATTTCAGGATTATATATATTATGTAAAGCTTCTTATTTTATCTAGCCACTCTGTTTCTTACTGTTTTGTTTATACAAAGGTAGTTAACAGCAGCCAAAAGAGTCCATCAGGAGTTTAAAAATGTTAAGAAAAAGGCAGGGGGGGGTCCACCTGGGTGGCTCAGTTGGTTAAGGGTCCAACTCTTGATTTTAGCTCAGGTCATGATCTCAGGGTCTTGAGATCAAGCCCCGTGCTGGACATAGAGCCTGCTTAAGATTCTCTCCCTTTGTCTCTCCCTCTGCCCCCCCAAATAAATAAATAAAATGAAATAAAAGTGTTAAAGTCCAGGAAAAAAGAGACTCACATATTCTTCTCTCACCCAAACACAGATTGGCATAATTATGCCTTTTACTGGCAAGTTCGGATTAAAAATGTAGCAGAGCATTTAAGATTTTGACAGGGTTGAGGGGCGCCTGGGTAGCACAGCGGTTGGGCATCTGCCTTCGGCTCAGGGCATGATCCCGGCATTGTGGGATCGAGCCCCACATCAGGCTCCTCTGCTCTGAGCCTGCTTCTTCCTCTCCCACTCCCTGCTTGTGTTCCCTCTCTCTCTGGCTGTCTCTATCTCTGTCAAATAAATAAATAAAATCTTTAAAAATAAAAAATAAAAAAAAAAGATTTTGACAGGGTTGAGGAATCAATCCATTTGAAGTAAGTAAAGCTTCTTCAAGTATGAACTTTCTTTACTGATTTTATAGCAAATCAAAATATAATCTTTGTCTTTGTATCTGTTCTACTTTTATATCTAAAAGGACTCCTTGATTTTAGGACATGGGGCTGAAATGCCACATGTAAGTGCCATGTTGCTGCTACCATACCTAGAATATCATCCCATTTGTATTTTCCGTCAGGTTTCTTTTTCATTGGTGGTTTATGTGCTCTTGTTTTTAAAGTATCAAGTTTTCTCAGTATTTGATTATAGTTCACAGGTATTGTTAGTCATGTAACACTGAAGAAAAATACGATATTCATCAATTGCTTTAAACGTGATATTTATAGCATCCATTTGCTCTGTAATTTTATTTTTAGAAATTTGATACCAGGGAACATTTTTGAGAGAGAAATAGCATTAGAGTTATCCCTGCCTTATCCTTGGGTTACCTTACAAGACCCCCAGTGGATGTCTGAAAATGCAGACAGTTCCCAACCGTATCTATCCTATTGTTTCTTCCTATACATACATACCTATGAGAAAGTTTAATTTATAAATTAGGCACACTAAGGGATTAACAACAATAATAAAATAGAACAATAATAATATATGTGGTAGAAGTTACATGAATATGGTCTCTCTCGATATATCTTCTTGTACCGTATATTCGCCCTTTCTCCTCTTGTTTGTGACAATGTGAGGTGATAGAATGCCTGTGTGATGCGATGACATGAGGGGAATGACTGTGACGTAGCATTAGGCTTCTGTTGACCTTCTGACAATACCTCAGAACGATTATCTGCTTCCAGACCACAGTTGACCACTGGTAACTGAAACCACAGAAGACAAAACCATAGATAAGGGGGGCCCACTGTATTTGTCAGACACAGTTCACCAAATCCAAGGCATGTTCTGCCATTTCCTCTGCATTGCCTCTGTGGCATTTGTATGCATGCATCAGAACCCTCCTCTAAACCCTTCTTCTTCAATCGATTTTTTAAATCTACATTCTTTTTTAATTGCTGCAATTATTTTAAAATTCAAACATCCCAGATAGTTTAAAAAAAAAGAAGAAGAAGAAGAAGGTAAAGGGAAGCTCCTCAATAATGTTTCCTACCAGAAAAAGCCACTGTTAACCGTTTGGTGAATGAACTTTCACACCTTTTTGTGTTCATTGTTTTAATTAAAATAGACATGTCTTTAGAGTTATCAATAGTAAATATAATGCAGGCATATAATCTTTACTCTTCCTGAGTTTACTAGTCAAGTAAATTCATGTTATATCACAAGAGAAATAGCTTGGGATGATGGCAGACTTTGTCTAATGTCTCATGAAATTTTTGTGAGTAGTTAAAGCATAATTGTGGGGAGCAAGTGATTTCGACAGATGTAAGTGGGATAAGAGTTTTTAGGTGAACTTTTTACCAATAATTATGTTTTATGGTATGTATACTTAAAAACAGCTTCCCAAATCTCTTTGTTAACTTGAAACTTTAAAGTTCTGCTAAGTTAAATGAAATGATGGGAAGCTCAATGAATATACAGATCATTTCCAAAAAAGTCAAAATATTGAACATCAATTATGGAACATTAATTTATCTACTTTTGGTTTTCTTATTATAAAGGAACTAAAGATAAATTTGGGTATGTTTGTAAACACGTCTTGTGTCATACTGAAAGACTACTTTTTTTTTTTTAAAGATTATTTATGTGAGAGAGTATGAGCAGGTGGGAAGGGCAGAGGGAGAGGGAGCAGACTTCCTGACCAGCAGGGAGCTGGATGCAGGGCTCTATCCTGATCCCAGGACGCTGAGATCATGACCTGAGCCAAAGTCAGATACTTAACCAACTGAACCACTCAGGCACCCCTGAAAGACTATACTATTAAAAAGTAGCACATGCTTCTAGAAATCATAAAATCGTAAATTTATTCATAAATTTCCCAATCTAAGGAATGCTGGTGTGACAGTTCATAACTGCTCACTTACCAGTTTTCAGTAGAAATTAAAGTTTCTAAAGGTCAAAAATTTTAATTAATCTATGTAATTAAGGGTACTATAAATAATAAGGGAAACACCTCTGTCTGTAAGGAAAGTACGATGTGTTTTTGGCTTAAAAAAGTGTACAAGGTATGGAGATAAGTTTGTAAGGGAAAAGAAAGTGAATTTGTCCTAAAATAAAACTGGGATATTTCAGAATGGGAAAGAGGAGAATAAGGGATAGAATGTTATAGAAAGTTGGCAAGAGAAAGAAAGAAAAAGAGAGAGAGGATTTTACTTTGTGGAATCAAGCTGGCTAAAGTTGAATTGTTATAAGAGTTTTTAAAATAAACTTTAATATTAACAGCTTGGCACCATCAAATTTTGAAATGTCCATATTCATTAAAACAACAATGAAATGCAGCCACACACCTATTAGAAGGGCCAAGATTCAAAACACTGACACCACCAAAAGCTGATGAAGCTGTGGAGCAACAGGAACTCTTGGTCGCTGCTGGGGGCGGGGCATGGAAAATGTTACAGCTACTTTAAAAGATAGTTTGGCGGTTTCTTGGGGCGCCTGGATGGCTCAGTCTGTTAAGCATCTGACTCCTCATCGCAGAGTCATGAGTTCAAGCCCTGTGTTGGGTTCCACCCTGGTCGAGGAGCCTACTGAAAAAAATAAAAATAAAAATGATAGTTTGGCAGTTTCTTACAAGCAAAACATTTTTTAAAAAGGGGAAAATATGCATATTCTTCATCTTTTGGTAATACAGTTTCCTGAAACTTATCCTACAAAAATATTAGTATTTGAGTGAAAAATATAAGCCCAAGGATGCTCACTGCAGCTTTAATACTTCATATGTTCAGATCACGTAAACCCGAAAAACATTTGGGTTAGTTTCTGTTGTATTCCTGAGAACTTTAGGGAACATTTAATTTATAAGTGCTTAATTTTAAGTCAGTTAAATAAAGCTCTCTGCAATATTAATTTTGGCAATACCATCCGGAGACAGAAAAATATCACACATCTAGAACACACACACATACACACACATGGGCAGATGGAAACAGAGACTTACAGCTTTTGTTTTAAAATTTTAGCCTAGGCCCCTGGGTGGCTTAATGGGTTAAGCATCTGCTTTTGGCTCAGGTCAAGAGCCCAGGGTCCTGGGACTGAGCCCCACGTTGGGCTCCCTGCTCAGCAGGGAGTGAGTCGGCTTCTCCCTCTCCCTCGCCCTCCCCCGCCCTGCTCTCTCTTGCCCTCTCTCTCTCTCTCAAATAAATAGATAAAATCTTTAAAATAAATAAGATTTTAGCCATGAGTCAGGTACAATACAAAACTCACTAGTTTATAGAAGAACAGTTGAATTCAAATTTTGTTTTGGCAGTTGGAATGAATTTAGTTCACCTCAGATGGCTAAAGCTTTTTACAAATATTTGTAGAGAGGACATACAGGATTTTTTCATTTGCCCAATATCCAAATACCTCCTCCCACTTGTTGTTTCTTCAGATGAGAAGCATCTCCATAAAATTTACCTTTTAAAGAATGGCTCTTAGGTCCTAGAGAAGATGAGGGTAGAAAATCTCCATCACAAAGGCACAGAGAAAATACCCAAATTTTCTCCTGGATGAAGTTTTGGGAGACTGTTTGCCTTTTATCAGAAGTCTAGGTTAATTACTATTTAAATTTTTCCTTTGCTTAAGTGCAGGACAATTCTGTTTCATGTTTACAGTATCTGTATTTTGCATGAATAGAAGAGTTTGGGATTCGTAAGGATAGGTCAGTTTTGAATTGCTTCTTAGAGCCATATTTCTGGCTGTGTAGAAATTTGCAAGATGAGAGGTTCTAATTCCTCAAAAAACTGGGTTGTATCCTAAAGATCAAGGGATTGACCAGGCCATCCACTTAAACTTGCTTCTTTCTATCAGGAGGATTTCTAGCTAAGAAATCAAGAGATTTCTAGAGCTTCAGGATTTAATGCAGTGTTCTTTTAAAAGTCTGTCTAAAGTGTTTAACAAAGGCATCCTTTCCAAGGTCATAATTCAACGTTGGACCAATTAACTTTAGGGAGAAAGGCCTTTACTATTGCTTCTATCAGCCCCTGAATGTTGGCCTGGGCTGATCCATGTCCCTGATAGTTTGTAGGAGGGCCTGGGAGAAATTCTGGTAATCGCTTTCCTCTGTGAAAGGGAGGTTTTCTCTAGGAGGCCATCTGGCTTGTCCCATACCTGCAGTATAATCATGGGTGACAAGAGCACCCATTCGCAGTCAGTCAAGGACCCTGTGAGTAGGGTTGTCAGTGGCCACTCATCTTTCCAGTTCCTCTGTGAATTTAGTAGGCTCTTCTGAAAGAAGAGGTAAAAGGGCTTTGTCATTTCGAAGGTCTGCTGTTTCCTAGCGGACATGAATTCTTTGAGATGAGGCTCCAGGGTACATTTGCAAAGGACATTGCATGGAAAGGTCCAACGCTGGCAGAGCCTGATTACAGAGCCCTGGAGAGTAGGAGGAATCATTAGCCCTACCATCCGTCTCTGGTGCTTCTGCTAAATTTATGTTCTGGATTTTATTATTTACATGAGTAACCTGTATACCCCAGGTCTGAAGATCAGGCTGGAGTGCTTTCGGTAAATCTTGTAAAGAAAGGGAAGTCAAATGGGCAGCTGGGTGTTTGAGGGATTTTCTGTGAAACTTAGAGGAGTTTAAGGATCCAAGAGAATTAGCTAAAGCTGTGGGGCTGGATTTTGAGAGGGGGGTGTTTTGGACCAGGGGCCAAGAGATCCAGAAGATCTTCTGGAGTGTCAGGGAGAAGGAGTTGAGGATAAACGATTGTATTAAGAAGATAGAAAAGGGGAATTTACATAGATGGTGGGCTTTAATTTTTGTTTTTCTGTCTGTCTTATTAAGGGAGTCCCTACAACTAGCCATTATACTCCTTTGTATTCACTTTTCAATTTGGTGTTTCCGTAGGTACCAATAAAACAATCGTTAGGATGAGAGCTCTCTTAAAAAAAAAAAAAAAATCTTTCAAATGTAGCCAAGTCAGAGGATCCATTGTCTGACCATTGACAAGTAGGATCTTAGGTTAATCTAAATAGCAACTCAAATCAATAAGCCTTCTTATGGCTTAACTGTGGACGCAAGAGGCAACCCGAAGGAGACTAGAAAATATGCAGCCCTCCCAGGATCCAGAACAAGACAGTGAAGGCTGAGACCTTACAGTCCCCTTAGGGATCAGGACACCTTATGACGGACTTTCCTGAGAGCTGGCCCAGGTGGACAAAGAGATGCGGTTGGAAGCCCAGGTTGTTAACCTGTGCTTCTGACTCACCAGCTACCGCTAAACCTATCCTAACACGGGACTCTGGAAGTTGGGTGGCAAGTGCCCTAACAACTAAGTGCTCAGCCTGTGCCCCCAGTTTCGCGGCATTTTGCTTCCCGTTAAGAATAGCCTTAATCTGCTCATGTGCCTTTAGCTCACAGTCAGGTTTGTCTAAATAGTGCCGGTCTGCTAAGAACCACGAACTCACCGGGCTGGGAGGCCAGTTCCAGCAGTGGGCCTACAGGACCCGGGCCTGCCGTGTTAGACGCTGTCGTTTTTCTCCTTGATGACGAACAACACAAAAGACAAAAACAGTGGCCAGCTCCGCGAGTAAAAGGATCAGTAGAAAACTAGTACTTACAACAAATTTTTACCAGAGTCGCTAGATTCAAGGAGCAAGTTCACCCAGATATTTTCTCCTGTTAATCTAAATTGAGAAAAAAGCAAAGGTATCTCACCACTCCCGCTTCCATCAGACCCTGCAGGCGGAGTTCCGGAAGACTGTCACGGTCAAGAATTCTTACTTCTGCCAGTCTCGTCAGAGGTCCCAGGATCTCTCAGTTACAGCAGCCCCGGAGCCAGCCGTGATCAGCCACTGAAGGGCCATCCCTTCATGGTCGCCAACCGTAGGGGTGGAAAAATTTTCCCTGCCCACCCCCCTTCTAGCATCTGCGGCTGGTCTAATTATTTAAATTGATGCAAGATTAACAGGAGAGAAACAAATTTTGTACATAGAGGAGCCCCATAAAAATATGACACCGAACAGGCAGCAGCAAGGTAATCGAGGCTAATATAATTACCCTGCACTAAGGAAAGGGGCAGGGTCTGGGGATGCAAAGGAGAGGAAGGCCATTCAACAGGAGGGCGGAGGAGATCCTTAGAAAGCAAAGGTGGCCCCTAATATGCAGATAAGTTTCTCTGGTAAAAAAGTATCTCAGGTAATAATTCTCTTCCTGACGCATCTCCTTCGCCAGTGTAAATTTAGGCAGTTGAGAAGAAGGTAAAGAGCTTTTTCTGAATCTGCTGGGTTTTGAATACGTTTAGTTCCAAGTAACATGCTTTTGATGGCTTTAGCCGAAGTGACGTGTTTCAGGTGATGAATTCTGCATCCCTTCGCTTTACATCGGTCCACGAGCAGCAGAAACAAGACATGACAAAAAATGTCAGTCACTGCTCCGGGCAGTTCTGCTCCCTTTTCCTTTCCTCATTACTAGTTATCACCAAAGCTAGAATCCTCGGGGGTTTTTCTGGCTCCATTTGTGTCAACATTTAGTTTGGTTACAAGTACAGAACACTCTATCAAACGTGTCTTGAATACTAATAATTTTAAAATCAAGTGTCTTGAAATAATTTACAAATCTGACTTAAGAAGTCTGGATATACTAGCGCACTTGCTCAGTGGTGTCCCTTAGAGTCCTAAAACCGCAGGAGGAAAATTCCGTTCTTCCCTCCTCGGTGAATCACTATTCCTCTCGTGGTCTCAGGATGCTGCAGCCTGAAGCATCACCTCCTCATACGGCAGTAGTCTAAGCCGTGAGTAAGGAAGCGGGAGCCAGAAAGGGTCTCACTGCCCTTTTGATCGGGGAAGACAATCTTTTCCAAAGGCTCTTTTCAGACTCTCCCTTACATTTCATCTCCCAGAACTGCATCATTCACCTCCCCGTAGACCAGTCACACTGCAGGTAAGCATACTGCTACCCAAAGAAAATCAGGTTATGTTAGCCAAGAAGAGGGGGACGGCAGCTGATAGACAACCCGCAGAGACAGGCCTTCATTGATCCAGAAAACTCCCCAAGGCAGCGGGGCCACTGTATAGGTAGTATACTTGTACTGTTGGTTCTTTTCAGAGGTACACAGATATAGTCAGTGATCCCTAATCAAATATTTTACGAAGTACAGTGCTTTTTTTCCTTAGTGCTCCACATATGTTAAGAGCAGAAAGCTTTAGAATTTTATGGGAATGTTAATGAGGCTAAGAATGAATACTTAACCATGCCCACCAGGACTGTGATTGCTTGGATTCTTCAGTAACAATAATTAACATACATTTAGGGAGCATTAATAACCTACAAGTAATCTGCAGTTTAATAGCTTCACTTGCAAATTCGGTTAGGTGTATGAGAAGGCAGGGGTGGTTTTTAGAACAGCGACACAGCAAGAAATATTTTGTTAGACTAATTACTTTCTAAAAGATTTTACTTTCACTAATATATTATTTAAATACATTGCTATATTAATGCTTCTATTACTCAACTAATACATTAATATATGTTTTTAAAATAAGATTATTTTGGGGACACCTGAGTGGCTGTGTCCCTTAAGCGGCTGCCTTCAGCTCAAGTCATGATATCGGGGTCCTGAGATCGAGCCCCGCATCAGGCTCTTTGCTCACTTGGGAGCCTGCTTCTCCCTCTGCCTCTGCCCGCTGCTCCCCCTGCTTGTACTCTCGCTCTCCCTCTGACAAATAAATAAATAAAATCTTTTTTTAAAAATAAGTAATAAAGTAAAAAGTCTGAAGGAGCCTCTCCATCTCGTATCTAGCCAAATAAACCTAGTGAATCAGAAGGCAAGTGTTGTTACCCCTTGAGCGGTCAGGGAATGCTTCACGGGGGAGGCGACCGTCAAGCCAGGTCTTCAAGAATGAGGAGGAGTCTGCCCAGCAGACAAAGGAGAAGTGTGGCGTCCAGGCAGAGAATTGAGAAAGGACAGAGCGTGTTC
The DNA here is from genome assembly GCF_002007445.2 of Ailuropoda melanoleuca. NCBI lineage: Eukaryota > Metazoa > Chordata > Mammalia > Carnivora > Ursidae > Ailuropoda > Ailuropoda melanoleuca. The sequence goes on along the minus strand of NC_048218.1, from coordinate 142,741,761 downwards.
ACAAAGCAAAAGTGTGTGAGTTGATGAGCGGGGTGTCTTGGGAGAAAATAAGATCAGACTCTTTCTTTCCTTTTTGGTTGATTTCTTTCTGAAAAGATCACTCTAATGCAACACGATGAGTGGACCGATAAGGAGGGTTTGGCGTAAATTAAGAAATCGTGAGCAGAAGGAGCAGTGTGGAGGCTGTTTTAAGACAGATATAGGATGAGGGTCGAAATGAAGGCAGGGAAGAGGAGATAGAAACTAGACATATTTCAGTGTAGATACAGAGAAAAGGAGGGAAACACATCACATGCCAAAGTCTGATATGAATTTACCTTATAAAAAAAGAAATAGTTTATTTATTTAAGTCGGGTAAGTAGCCATGTCATAATTCTCTTCATATTATACTACTGTGGATAATCCCGCAGACAACATGCTCAGGACATAGTGGCAACAAATTGACGTAATCGTTACTGTTTTTATTGGCAGTCGTATAAATATACATAGTAATGTCTCTTAATGTGATGACCATGTCCGTTCAAAATAGGCTGTGTAATGCAGAGTCTGCATAAGACAGCTCACTAATAGTGTGAATCAGAAATTTTCTAATGGTTTAATATTTAATCCTGATTGTAGTTAAGATGAATCTATCATAAAATTACTTTTTTCCGTTTACAAGCACAACCTTTTTATAAAAATACGTCTTTTCATCAGGACTTGGATGCTTTAGTTGATTAGGCCTAAAGGCTCTGTCACATGGTTATGTTCTAGCTAATTAGCCACCTGTCTTTCTGTTTCTCTGTTTTCATCCCCATAATCCAACTTTTGCTAAAGTTGGCAAATTATATGCCTCACATGTGGTCATGATATGACCAAGCCCTAATGAGGTTATGTAATGTAAACAGCCTCAAAATGCCGCAGTTTACTCTTTTCCTTGGACAACAAGCACCTTGAGGGAAGAAACTGGGCATCACATATATTGTACTCACTAAATAGTAATTGGTAATGATGATGTACTTTTCAGATGTCTGTGTCTATTATCAAAGTAATATATACTCATTATGGGCAAATTTGTATGGCCTTGGGTTATCCCCTTCTCCATCCTTGTCCATTTTTTAAAAATGGTAACATGGATTTCTTTTTCAGTGTTCAAAGTCAGAAAGCCAAAGTGAAGTCTGAAAGAAAGATGTCAGTAAATAAAGGTATAAAATATTTTTCCAGTCCTTGTTAGATTATTCTCCTCTTGGGGCTGCTTACCTTCATCTTTCTTCCTTCACTGCTCCCAAGGAATATCAAGGTTAGAAATGAGATGTTGTATAGAATTCCAGTAAGAGTCTATTGAATTTGAGGATTTGTTAAAAAGTAAGAAATTTCACCGTGAGCATCATGCTCCCGCTTCACTCCCCCCAAAAGCTTTCACTTGATTGTAGTCATTCCTCTTAAAAGAGCAGTGTCACTTTCTTGGAGCCAGATGTTGTTAAGTTGGAAAAGTTGGGGACGACATCAGAATTTAAAACGTTATGTATGCCTGGTGTTCTTTCTAATATTGCATTGGTTTACGTGTGTGTGTGTGTGTGAGCACGCGCTCATCAGGTATTGTTGAATACACACCCTCCCAAGAGAAGAAGTTCTTTCTTTTCTTTAAACAGTGACTCCATTGATTCTTTTGTCAAATTTCTTCCCTTGTTTCTCTTTTCCTTCTTGGCAGCATTTTTTTGAAGTCTTAAATTGGTCCACGTGTTCCTGGAATATTCCTTTTCCTCTTCTACCATTTTCAATGATAGGCAAAGAGGTTTTTTCCCCCCAAAATCTTGCTTCATTCAAGAGGCGGTACAGCACAGCATTGTATGTAGCACATACAGGAGACTGGTTAAGAGGACAGATTTTGGAACCAGACTTTTTATTGGAAGTTTATCTTGCTATTTAAAAAACTGAGTGAGCTTGAGTAAATTCTTTAGCCACTCTCTTCTGAAGTTCTTATTTGTTAGAATGGGAAAAATAATTGTACCTACATTATAACATTGTTATGGGAATTAAATAAGTTAATACGTGAAAAGAATAAGACTCAGTGCAGGGTTATAGTTGAATTACATAGTAGTGATACTCATCTTTGCACCTGAACATGAAAAAAGGTACAGAAATGAGTATAACTAATTAAATCACTTTCCTACTACTAGCTAGTTACGTGGGACCACTCATATTAGAGTTCAGGTTACTAGCATCCCAGGGATACCACTCTCTCCTTTTGCATTATTACCTAAGTGTTTCTCAAAACGGAGACTTTCTAGTATTTCTGAAATAGGTATTCTTTAAACAGTGCAGAAGTTTAGGAAAAATAAAATATATTCTTTCCAGGAGTCTACATACACCTGGTCTTCGAATATCGAAAATCAAATAAGCAAATCCAAACAGTTGCAAAATTTTCGCTAATAAGACTGAGAATGGGTGAGGGTGTTACTGTGGATGAATATCACAGACAGTAAAAACTGTATAATTTTCAGGCACCATCTCTCAGTGTGAGACCTCAGTCCCAGAAACTCAGTGCTTCAACTCAGTAATAGAGGTAGGAAGGTAGGAAAAGAGAAACTGAGTTTTCACCCTATAGCACAAACCTTCATGAGTCTACTTTCTTCTTTCTTTTTTAGGGCAAACTCTAGAAAGATAAGGAAAAGATTTTTCAGGAAGGACATGTTCTGTATTTAATCTCTATAGAGGGGAAGGTAGGTGACTGAAAAGTAACAATTTTTTTTTTTTAAGAGAGTTTACACTCGGGGTGGCGGGGGAGGGGCAGGGCAGAAGGAGAGGAAGACAGAGAATCTTAAGCAGGCTCCATGCTCAGCACAGAACCCAATGCTGGGCTCGATCTCATGACTCTGAGATCATGACCTGAGCCGAAATCAAGAGTTAGATGCCCAAACAACTGAGCCACCCAGGTGCCCTAAACACTAACAATTCTTAAATTACGAAAGTAAATTTCTTTCCTTGCTGTAGTCAAAATGGGCCTCTTAATCATATTTCTGGACTAAGCCATTTTGTGTTCCAGTTATCACTTGTTCTTGGGAGTCGGTTCAGTAGTTAATATTCAGAAAGTTTCATTTCCCAGGTAGGTTAGATTCTTCTCTGGTCAATAAGTGACTCACTGTACCAGCCCCGGATTAAGAATTAATGTCATAAATAACGTGCACTTCTTTTCCACAGTCTGTTTCAGATGCGTGCCATTAGAACTCTTCCCCCTATTAACCTTTCAGAAAAATTAGTTAAAAGAAATTCCTGAGGCTTTCGGCCCAACCCTTAGGTAACCTGCGCTGTCTTGTTTTGTTTTACAAAGCCACGCAGGAATGCCCCCCATTCACAAAAGGAGTTGGTACAGAAGCTAATAACCCAGCAGCATATTCACCCCGCCATTCAGGGAGTTTGCGTGCGGTTTTTCACACAGTTGCTCACTCTCTAGTTTTTAAGAACGTTTATCTTACTATTGCTCTTATCTACCCAGTGCCCAGTTCAGGATTCAAATTAAATCATGATACTGCCTCTGAAGAAAATGTACTCTGGGCTTTTCTTAGATTCAGGGGAAAGGTGTGGTTTGGCCGCAGAAACAGTGTTGTGTGGAAACGTAAGTCAGGAGCTTCTGCAACGTGACCTGACTGGAATCCAGCTCTCTGTGGACACTTCCTGCTCTGAACTCGCAAAGCACTTCTTAAGCCACCCAGTTCAGCCTTCACGTGAAGCTTCGCCCTCTGCTTAAGTGTCCTGTAACTTCCTTTTTTTTTTTTTCCCATGCTGCTGGAAGCTCCTTGAGATCAGGAACAATGACTTGCGTTTGCTATGCATGCCTAGCATCGTTAGTGTGGACTGGAAACAGGAGAAGGTTGATTGTTTGGTAAATAACTACTTCTTCATACTCTTCTTCTCTTGGTGCCTGTAGGACATTGTAGTGGAAATACCACCACTATTCCAGATGTTTTATTACTCTCACCGTGTATATGTAGAACTCTAAGTACAGAACACACTCATGAGATAGACATTTTCAGAGAAACTAAAACCTAGAGAGTTTACCACCAACTTTTCACTAAAGGAACTTCTAAGGGACATGCTTCAGAAAGAAGGAAACTAATCCTAAAAGGAGTATCTGAGATTCAAGAAAGAATGGTGAGTACATAAATTGGTGAATATGTCCGAATAAATTGTGAATCACATTAAGTGTAAAAGGTACAGGACTCACCAGTTAAAAGAGAATGTTAGAGGCACGTGGGTGACTCCATTGGTTAAGCATCTGACTCTTGATCTCCGCTTAGGTCATGATCTCAGGGTCATAGAATGGAGCCCAGTATCAGTGTTCAGCGGGGGTCTGCTTCTCTCCTTCTCCCTTTCCCTCTTTCCTCCCCGCCTCCCCCTGCTCGATCTCTCTGTCTGTCTCACTCTCTCAAATAAATAAATAAATCTTTAAAAAAGAGAGAGAGAGAGAATGTTAGATTGGATTTTTAAAATATTTACCTAATAACCAACTTTGTGCTTTTTTAAGCAACACCTAAAGCTTTGGTCCTCTGCTGGCGGGAATGTGAAATCATACACTGCTTTGGAAAGTAATTTGATATTGACTATGTAGTTTAACATGCTCATTGCATGAAACCCTGCAGTCCCGTGCCTAGTTACATATGTTAGAGAAATTTGCACAGATGTACACCAGGAGTCACATTGAGGAATAATCAGAGCAGCATTGTTCTTAACAGCAAAGAGCAGAAATAACCCCAGTGTTCGTGGACAGAAGAATGATCAGGTCAACTCTGGTTTCTTTACACAGTGGAATTACACAGCAGTGAAAATGAGGTTGAACTACAGCTATAGGAGTAACATGGGTGAATGTTGGGGCGTGGGGCAAAGAGGGGAAGGGGGCAGGGGAAAATGGGTTGGGAGTAGAGTGTTTGCAAACAGAAAGGAAGGAGGGTTCTCAGCACCCAGGAGCTGCAACAGCATGACAGCCTTACACTGACCTCCTGGGCTTTTAGTTAGTGAGGCTCCTACTCTTCTATATAACACGATTTCTTGAAGTTCTGCTCTATGGTTTCAGCCGGGCACTGAATTGAGAGTGTCAATTGAGGACACGGATAAAAATCGCTCCTCACTCTGGTGGGGCAGATGGATGGGATAAACAGGTAGACAAACTAGTACATAATTTCAGGCAGTGATAAGTTCTAGGAGGCACTGTGATGGGACAGAGAATGAGAGACCAGGAATCTATTTTAAAGAGAAAAGGTCTCTTACGATGGAAGTGAGGGGCAGATGCATGCTAAGATCCAGCAAAGAGCATTCCAGGCGGGAGGGAGTTTGGCGTATCCAAGGAAAGCAAAGTCAGAGTTGCTGAGGCAGAGTGAGTGGGAGGGACGGCTGTCCAGGCTGAGGTCAGGGAGGTAGTTGGGGTTCCTTCTCTGGGGGGGCCTACTGAAAGTGTTTGAATTGGTTTTAAGTATAATAGGAAGCCACCTGAGGGTTTTGGATAGCATCCTAGTCCAAAAACACAGGCAGCCTAAAAGTGGGGGAGAAAAGACAATTGATAATAGGAAACAAGGAAGGAAAAATGTAAACGATTATACCAGTATATTTTCAGAGCTTGAAAAGAGAAATTTAAGTAATCTGGGAAATTTTGTTATATCTAGTTCTTCATTCATCTTCCCACAAAAGTGAGATGTTAAAATACCAGTTACTTGCACGTTTACTTATACACACGCGTGTGCACGCACACAAATGCTCCAGTCTTTTCATGACACATCCATGTCATAAAAATGTGACACTTTTACCCAGAAAATCGAGGATACTCATTTTGTGCTTTAATTACTTAACTGGAAATGATACTGTAATGATTAGTGAGGACATTTGAAATGTGTTTTTGCCCATCCTGAGATTTGCAATATGTGTGTGAAATGAGTAGTACTATCATTAATTATTATGCAGTATAAAAAGAGAACGTAAAAAAAAATCTGTCATTACTCATTACTAAATAGAGTTCAGCTGGAACTCTAGATGACCAGAAGGGGATGTACTGTGCCTAATGGGTTTTCAGTTCAGAGCCGCTCACAGCCCCCACCTACACCAGGGCCCCAGGAAAGGCCCCAACAGTGTGTTCATATGGTCTTTATTTTAATTGCAGAGTAAGCTCTTTTAAATGCAATTGATCCCCCACACATAACTCCATCCTGTCACATTTCTTCTTATGTCAGGTGGCCCGGGAGTGGCCCTCACCCCAGATACCATTAACCCTTTGGTTTCATGCAGACAGCCTTCTGCTCCCACCCTGTTACTACACTAAATATTCTAAGGTCCTCATCTGGCTTAGCATCTGCTGGTATATATCTACTTCTCTGTTCTTTATTTCTTGTAAATGTCTGCCTTGTGCTTCTGTGACACCATATTTTCCTGCTTTTCCTCCTACCTACCTCACACTTCCGCTGAATGCCCTCCTCTGTTGTCCCCATCCGTTCTGTCCTATGTGTGCTCTCTCCCTCAGCAATCTCCTCTGCTTCCTGGAGATGATCCTGGAGGAAGAGAGCCCATCCTCTGTCCATATACACAGCAGTGTGTATGGACAGCCCTCTCCCTTGAGCCCCAGACCCGTATCTCCAACTTGTGACGTCATCACACGCAGCAAACCGGCCTATCTCCTTCTGGATCCCCATTCAGGTCTTGGCCCTGCCATCCACTCTGTCACCAGGCCAGAAATCTGGGGCTTATCCTAGATTTCTTTTCTCTCTCCTTCTGCTTCATTTGACTCATTTAAAATTATTTTTCTTGCTTCTGCTCTCCTTGCTGTTACAGGTCTGTAGGTCCTCTTCCCAGGGGCCCTGGATCATCACAGTCTTTGGAGGGAGCTCCCTGACTCAAGGGTCACCCCCTGCTTCATTCCACACAGTTACCAGAATGTCCATTCTAAAGTGAAACTGTGACATACATCCCCTTCGTAAAACTGCATAAAACTCTTCAGTGCCTCCCTTCCCTTCAGTATAAACTCTAGGCTCTATCATCTGATCCTTTGTGATCGGGTCCATGTGATCAGGCGCCTCAGCTTCATGCTCAAGTTTCTCCCCCTGCCAGTCGTGCCTTTGCATCTCCTCTCTGAGGCCTCTACCCCTGGATACCCCTGTCCTGCACTGTGCCCTCCCCTGTGGAGTCGACATATATATTTGCTGATAGCCGGAATTTTATAGAGCCAGGCACCAGCAAAGTACTTCGTGGACCTTACATCATATAATTCTCTAACTGTCCCAAGAAGTAGGTACTGTGATTCTCCATTTTGCAGATAACAAAACGGAGGCATGGAGAGACTACGATATTTGGCCAAGGTGATGCAGCTCGTAAAAGAGGAGGCAGGATTTGAACCTGGTCCCTTAAATCAAACACCTCTACCTGGCACAGGAGCTGATGCAGTTGGTGGTTACACATGTGCCTCCCCTGCTCACCTGTGAGCTTTCGATTGCTGATCATGTCTTCTGTCATCTTCATATCACCTTCATAACTGGGATCCCGACCTCATCACATAGCAGGCATATTAGTACATGTATGAATGAATGAATGAATCAGTCAGTCAGTCATTGAAGTCTCGTCGTAAATGGCTCATAAACTGCATGAGAAGCGATACTAAGAGTATGTCGGCATTTGTGTGTTTCACTCACCATGAATTTTGTCCATGAGGACCTAACAGAAGTAAAAATGTTGTTACTTCCTTTGAGGGGAGTTTGGTTTCATTGAGAAACTTAAATAGTGGAAAGAACTTAAATACTGAGCTTTTTATAAGAGCCATTTTTATTCCTGTTAGCAGTGAATATTATTAATATTTACAGGACACAACTTATCTTTTAAAGGGTTCATCATGTGCTAGTAGCTAACAGCATCAGCCGTTTAATTACTGATTTAATCGAGATCTGGAGCAGACAGACTTCCTGGTACTTTGAGAACTGCTGGTCACTTTACATATCAGCCCTGCTTTGTAAGGGATCTTAAACAAGTGCAGGCTGTCCATCTTCCAGCGATAAACTCATTTATCAGTTAAAGTGGAAAGGATGCTTCCCAGTTAAAGTTAGCAGCATTATTCATCTTGCATGGATCAAACGTATACGTCAGAAAGATTTCAGCTACGATTTTAAATGCAAAAATAATATGCTTAAAATATAGGTATGGGCATATGGCAGTTTCTGGAACTGTCCTTGCTTGTGGAGAATCTTTGAAACATGGCCTCCGATGCTCTTTGTAATAGTAACCTGCTTATTTCATAAATCAGAGCCCATATAGGAAAGAGCTTCTTTTTTTTTTTCCCTCCCCATGCAAAGGCTTATAACTGAATGAGAAAAAAATTAATTAATTACATGAATATTAAGAGGTTACTTATCTATTATAACATTGGGCCACAAGTTGACTAATTAAAAGGAATGCAGGTTGGAAAGCTGCCACAAATCTGCTCCTTTCATTTAGAGGACCACAGGCTGAAGCCAGTGATTGTGCGTGACAGACTCTGGGAACAATGGTGCAGCGCACAGACCGTCCAGATGAAGCATGCTCGTCTGAATTACACCGACGACGGGGTGGCCTACAGGCAAACAAAATGCTTAAACAATACATAATCAAGTTTTTATTTGGTATTTCCTGCGAGGCTGTACCAGTTGCCAGGGAGTGTACTGTATTTTTTCTTCAGCTGTATTAATTGTTGACCATAGTTGGCAGAGCACCAAACAGGGACAGATAAGGGGAAAAATGGCATCTGGACATTAAAGCCCCAAGCGTACTGGGGGGAAAAAAAGCACAAAAAATTACAGCATATATCAGGAATTTTCCAACTAACGATGTGCGGATGTGGTAGTGCGAGGGAAAAAGAGCCAAACTGAGCTTGCTTTGTTCACTAAGAGAGGCCCCCCTGTAACATTCCTTTTAGCTGTGCATATTTTGGCTTCATTTGTACAGTTTTAACTTTATACTCTGTGTGGAGAAGCTCAGTTGTAACTAGTTGTTCCTAATAATTATATTGCAATAATTAAAGTTCATGGTTGGCTGCTATGTTCTTTATTATTTAGAAGCTGCTTCAGAAACCAAGTCTTAAGACGAAAACCCTTTTTTAAGTGACATGTCATTACTGTGTAAAAGATGGTAACAATTATTTTCTTTGATTTCACAAGTTTGTTTGTTTGTTTTTAAGGTGATTCATTTGTGGAGACAAATAAGAAACAATGTCTTAAAATCTTGGGATAGGAGTAGCAGGGTCCAGACTGAAAGTGATGAGATTTTGTAGCCCGCAAATAAAATATTGCTCAACTGGTTTGTAAAACATGAAAATTCGTGATAGGGATAATCCCCTTTGCTACTTTGAGATTCCATTTAAAATGCAAACATAATGTATACGTATTAGCAAATCTCTTGCAGAAACCAAGTATTACAGTTTCACAAGCTCAGTGAGAAATCATATGTTACTGTTTTAATTCAGTAATAAAATGAGAAATCACCAACTGCACACAGCTTTCTTCTTGATAAATTGATAAAACTTGGCGTCCCCAGTAATAACGATAATCACATGTATCACAGCATTAGAGCTGTGAACTGTGTCTGCTGGGGGCTTCTCTTGCAGGGGTGGTGATCTGTCTGCGTGTATGGCTCTCAGGCCCCTGGCTCCTCCTGAACCCTCTGGAGTTACACCAGGGTTCGTTCTGGCTCCAACACATGGCTGGCTGTGGGGCTTTACCACGGTTATTAGCATGTGCTGAACATCGGTGTCCTACCTCGAATACAGGTGAAAAATGCAGTGCCCACCTCCCAAGTTATTGCAGGATTTAAATGACCTAAAATTTGTGAAGTCTTCAGTGACGTGCCAAACATATGGAAAACTCAAAGTCAGCTTTGGTTGTTATTATTATATCTTCTCTGTGGTGGAGCTCTGGGGTTTCTTGTAGAGTCTCGAAACATTATTTCTATTTGAGTTGAATATATGTACTTCATCGCCATTGACTTCTGCAGGGACAGCAGGGAACACATTGTTCGATGTGTAATGAAAACTGGGATGACGGTTTTGATGATTCCTAAACATTCTTGGTGAAGCCGAAATTTTAATAACTTTTCAGAAGACCTTATTATGACCCAGTTACTAGTTGAGGAAAACTGAAAAGCTGTATTCTCAAATAGCGTCATTCTTCTGGGAATGGACTTCTAACTACAGGATATGCATACTTTATGATGTTAGAGGCAGCTGCCTGGTAGTACAAAGGCCATGACTTCATCTCCCAACGTTAAAAGAAAATCCTCCCTTATTACTGTCTCATATTTGATTAAATGATTTCCATAAGGCTTATTTTAATGACTTCTGTGCACAGCAATTACACGGGTGTTTGCTGTTGGTCATCTGCATCTCCGGAAGTCTTAACCCTTAACCTGAAACCTGTGCGAGGGGTTCATCGACTCAGAACACGAGGATTGCACGATTCATTCCCATACCCTGGGAATGCAGTGCTCTGTCCCTTCAGTAAACGGACCACGGGATTAATGATGATCAACGTATGGGTCCTAAACATGTTTAAATCCACAAAACGTGGGGCGCCTGGGTGGCACAGCGGTTAAGCATCTGCCTTCGGCTCAGGGCGTGATCCCGGCGTTATGGGATCGAGTCCCACATCAAGCTCCTCCGCTATGAGCCTGCTTCTTCCTCTCCCACTCCCCCTGCTTCTGTTCCCTCTCTCGCTGGCTGTCTCTCTCTCTGTCAAATAAATAAATAAAATCTTTAAAAAATAAATAAATAAATCCACAAAACGTCTCACAGGCCAGAGCGTTGGTTAAAACGGACATGAGTGCTTGCCATCAGACCACTCTTTTCTCAACGTAAATCTTACATCCTGAAATAATATTACTGTTGAATCACATCTTTTGAGTCATTTAGTAAAGACTGTAATAAAACATGTGCATATGTAGTAAGTTTTTTCTGGGATCTTTACGTCTCAGCATTACGAATAAAAGATGATCAGTTCTGCCTCCCCGAAACGGTAACAGCAACTATAATAAGGCGAATGTGGTCAGCTTTAACTTAAGAACTGGAAAACTCCCTTTTCATTTCTACAGTTGGCTTTTTCTCTTCCGCTGCTTTTTAAGTTGGGCTGTTAGCAATTTCGCCTGTCCTTAATTTTAAGCACCATTCTTCCAGTACGGAGATCCCTATAGGAAGCCCCCCTCTCATAGCCTTGCCTCTCATTGGCTAGCTGGGAAAAGAGCATTTCTGCATAAATTGGATGCTTCCTTCTCCCCTGGAGACCGAATATGCTCATGTTTCACAGTCCCCTGGTTTGTAAGCTTGAGTCCATTGCCCGAAGCTGGAAACTTTCACTTTGTAGAACACAAGCACACATAGAAATCCAGATCCAATCCCCCTGACGTGCCCATGGGTCCGCTAGCAGATTGAATACATGCCTCTCAAGCTAGTGTTTCTGAGCTGCTCTGACTGAAATCAGAAACCGATGTGCGTGAGAGAGGTGTCCTTCAAAGAAAGGTATTTCCTTTGTGCAGCCCCAGTGCACACAGAATCCAAGGGGTTAACCTGCAAGCTGCTTTGAAAACAGAGGCGAAGGTCACTGGCGGCAACAGCAAAGACTTTTCAAGCCTGCCGTCCTGAGCCTTTCACCCTGCCTTTCCCACCCAGGGGATTGTAAACATTGGCTCCCAGCCACCTCGTCCCACAGCACAAAACTGCCCTGTGCTTTCAGCATATACATTTATGCTTTTTTATGGACGCTGCAGCCAAGGCGCGTTATTGCTGTGAGCCCAGAGAACATGTTTCTGTTCCGTGGAAGGGGAGGAATCCTGTCCTGCTGGAATGTGAGAGCACACAGATACGCTTATTTAGTGGTGCTTCCCATGTAACCGAGCGGCTGCTCTCTTAGTCCGACTTTCTCAAGTCGAAAGAATGTGTAGAATGCTGTCACTTAATCAGAACCCAGAAGAGCTCTTTTATCTGCCATTTGTTAGTAACTAGCAATATTACCCTTATCTCTTTGTCCTTTCACTTGATCCAGTGCCCTTGGAAATGCGAACTGGTAACATGAAAGCACTTCCTACCTTGACCATTGCTTCTTGTTTTTCTTCTTTAAAACTCAGAGTTCTCCAGGCACCAACAAAAAGTTGTGGGGGTTCTTTAAAATTTCAATACAGCCCTCTTTGTCCTCAGACCATAATTGCTTCGTAGTGTTTAAAAGAAACTAAGGGGATTCATAGATTTATGCTGCCATTTATACCTGACTCTTCAAAAGTCTGTTATCCATGCAACTTATCATAATAACCTTCATTGCCTGAGTTGCATGAAAACAGAATGGAATGTCCAGAGATACCTTGGGTAGCTTTAATTTCTCCCTCCTGAACTTAATAATATATTGTGTGTGGCTTCATATCCTTCCATCTATTAGTAATTTCATGTAATTTCAGTCACTTGATCTAATAACTTTTCAGTAATTTCTAAAGACGTGGAGAATTCATTTTCAGAGATCCATATGTTATAGTAGGTAGGGGTGGGAAAAGTACACGCTATCCCACTCCTTTTTCCTGTGGCCTTTTTTTAGAAGGGACTGTACTTCACAGGCAGACCTATAAAATCTTACCCCTTTCTTTTGAAATGGCTATTATGAGCATATTTTTTAGCAAACGTGAATGCTTGCCTACCTGAAGTGCCGCCAGTCACTATACGTTCCTATGTGAATAACGATGCTGGATTCTAAAAAGAATACAAGACAGACAACAGCCGCTACCGCACTGCACAGACATGCAGACAGGACTGCTCCTGGCCTGTAACTGCAGTTGATAAGAGATAGTATGTCTTTGCCTTTTGCCTTTCAGTGTAATGACTCGTTAAGTTTCTTCACAGTCTCTTCTGGAGTTCCAGTTTTGCTTTATGGGATTAAAAGCTTGGGGCGCCTGGGTGGCACAGCGGTTAAGCATCTGCCTTCGGCTCAGGGCGTGATCCTGGCGTTATGGGATCGAGCCCCGCATCAGGCTCCGCTGCTATGAGCCTGCTTCTTCCTCTCCCACTCCCCCTGCTTGTGTTCCCTCTCTCGCTGGCTGGTCTCTATCTCTGTCAAATAAATAAATAAAATCTTTA